>NC_133649.1:264169143-264344109 GCF_009905375.1 Apium graveolens | reverse complement strand
GGTTGTATTAGATTTCTAACGTTCTCGAAATTACTTAGAATTAAGAGTTAACGAGAAAATCTCAACTGGAATCCGCTATAATGAGCGTTGTGCATAGAATTGTAATAATTTGGAATGATCAGTTATCACGGATGAGTTTTCTTACGACGATAGATCATATGCAGTATTGAGATATCGCCTTATGGGATCCTTGCGGGAAGACAATGTCGATCTCCTTATGTTAGGATGAAGTGGTAGAGCGCAAAATGCTCGGACCAGCAGTGGTCCAAAGGACCAAGGATATGTTAGATCTAATCAGAGGACGGTGGTAGTAGCCCAAGATGGACATGATACATATGTGATTTGACCGAAAGGACAAGGAATAGGACGTAGGGGACCTAGTGCTGTTATAGGTATTCCCTCGGAAAGGATTGATGAGATCGGAAAGAAAGGAAAGCGAAGTCCACAAGTGTTGGACCCTTGGATACTAAAACTATTGGGAAGATAGCATACGAGCTAGCCCTACCCCCGAACCTGTAGCAAGTCATAACGTGTTTCACGTATCAACGTTAGAAAGTGTAATTCGGATGCCAGATAAATAGGGGCATATGAGCGCATAGACATGTAACCCGACGTAACCTATATGGAGCAACCAGGAAGGGTTATAGAGTGAAAAGGAACAAGTGCTTAGGAGAAGGGTTATTAACTAGGCAGAGTTTGATGGTAGGACCACAATGATGGGGAAAATTTACTCGAGAGTTAGAAAGTGCAATGCTAAGAGAGTATCCCTATTCATTTTCTATCTAATTCGGGACGGAATCCTTTTAAGGAGGGGAGGAGACTGTAATAACCCCAAAATTTTGAACTTTTGTAACCCTTATGAATAGTTTTTTAGCTGAATGAGAAAAACTTTTCATGCCACACTATGTAGGGGTTCTATTATGGATATTCTGAGATTTTATTAGTACTCTATATGGTATATAAGTGTATGTAAAGATCGTCAGAATCCAATTCGAACACTTTGGTTTTTCCCAGGAAATCCACTAGATACGGAAAGAATTGAGTATAAGGTAACAGGATAAAAGGATTTAAATTAAAGGATATAATAGAGGATCATAAAAAGGAATATAATGTATTGAGAAAGGTTAAGGGAACCTAAGTAATAAGAATCCCTGGTATGATCCCTCAAACGATAAACGAAAACGAAAGTTAAGCGAACCGTATAACAGATCAGCGGTCATTAGGCAAACAATTAGAAGCTAATCAAAGAGATTAGTGGGGGATGATGTCATCCAATCAATAGAAAGAGGACAAAGGAGGGATGATGACATCACAAAGTGATGCAAGCATGACATAAGAGGGAAGGAAATGTGGTTAGAATATTAACCACACAAAATCAAGGGTAAATGGGTAATTGACCTAAAACAAAACAAAACTAATTCAACCAACCAAGCAAATATTCATTTTCATCAAAACAAAAACACAAAATTCTCCTTCATCCTCCCTTTGCTCTCGGCTTTTTGCCATTTTCAAAGAAAACAATTTTCAAAATTCAAGTTCAAGGGCTTCCTAAATTGGTAAGATAATTCCCTAGTCATCCTTATGCATAAGTATGGCTATCTTATGAGTTTAAGCCTTCAATTATTTCTCAATCTTCTTCAAGAAATCAATGAAGAAGACAATGAATAGTGACTTCAAGAATTTAACTGATTTTCTTGTTTTTCCTTTAAGATCCAAGCTTTCCTAAGACTCCTCAAGGCTTCTTAAGGCTTCCTAGCTACTCACACCACTTCAAGGAAGGTATATCATCTCCAAACCCTAGCTTTACTTTGTTAAATAGATGATTCTAGTGTTATGGTGATATAGTAGCTTAATGCTTGTTGGTTTAGAATTTGGGTTGGAGTGGTAGTGAAATGGATGGTGAATCTTGTTGTTTTGGTTAAAAGAAACTAAGTATAGTTAAATTCAAGCTTAAGCATAAGTATAATGTTAATATTGAATTTATTGGGGCTGTTAGGATGTGGTATGGATGGAGTTTGGATTGGGATGTGATTGTGGCTTGATTATGGGTTGAATTGGAAGGGTATATAAATTGGGAAATCGCGGTAACATAGCCGTCGTAATGTCCGATTTACTTTAGACTGCTTTTGTTCATAATATTAGTACCCTAGAAACCCCTGCTAGATGTTTACCATTGCCATTTTTAGATAGCTCATGTTACGAGCTTCGTTTTGATATGTAGTTCGTTTGATTCCGATATCGGTTTAGGAGAAACGACCGTTTTATGTAACGGCATTTCGCGAACGAAACTTTTCCCCTCGCCTTACTTTGAAACATAGGTTAAAGACCAAAAAGGGTTAATTAATGTATGAACAATTATGGTAAGAGTGTTAGGCAGTTGATAAGACAACTCGCGAAGGAATCGCCTTAAAACTCATAATGGTTAAATTATTAAAATGGTGGAGCCGAGGGTACTCGAGTGACTTAAGAGAATCAGTAAGCGCAAAACAAGCGTTAGAGTCTAAGTTAGTTAAAGTATAGATTTACAAGTGACTTTGGTTTAATTCTAACTTACTTGTTATTTATAGGTTACCAGACTCGTCCGAGCCTTTTATCACCCCCAGTCGCTCAGGCAAGTTTTCTACCCATTATACTGTGTTGTGATGTATACACTTGTATATGCATTATCTTGTGATAGATGCATAATAGTAATTAGAAATTCTTGCGATATATTGTAACATGTAATATGGTATATATGAATGCCTGTTTCGTATTCTTGCCATATATATCTGTTGATTCAGTTGATAATACCTATGCTAGAGAATATCGGTAAATTGCATATACCCTTAGTATAGGGACCCAAGGGTGAAAACATTTCTAAAACCGGAGTTGAGGATCCCGAGTAGTATTTGGAAAAGATATAAGTATATTGGAGTATCTTGTAACTTCATCTTTTAAAACTTATATCTAGTAAATGATTATCTTATGCATGTCAAAGATTTTCAGAAAAATGTTGAGTCAAGGTTAGATATATGAGATCACCTTGCAACGATAGTTTTATACAGTTATAAACTGGAACTCTGTGTATATTATGTATGGAAGAGGACTTCCAAGATTTTGAAAAAGTATATATGTATATATACTGAATATTTTGCGACTTCATCGCATTAAGATATCAAACTTGGTTCATTTCTTTTGACCAAGACTTTCATGAGTACTATGAGAAGGCTCATATATTGTTAATCATTATGCATATTATTTTGGTGGGCTTGCTGCTCACCCTTGCTTTCTTCTTTCATCACACAACAACAGATAGAAAAGATGAACAGGACCAAGCTCCCGATTCGCAAACGATTAGGAAACGTTCCGCAGTTTCCTATAGGCGTTGATGTCGCTGTAGCTGAGGTAGGAACTACCAATAGGCTAGGCTTTCAAATTATGATGTACCAGACTTATGTATAATTATGAATTGTAATAATGGCAAAGAAATGTAAATTTATTCAGAAACCTTTTTAAGATGTATTGACATATAATTGTGGAATAAAATGACTTGTGATTATTTTTGGATATTCATCTCTGAGACTATAACGGGTGGTGGTGTGTGTTAGTGTGGGGTCACAGCTTGAGGTTATTTATTATTAATTAAGTGAAGTGATATTGTGGAAAGAAAGACCGTGATGACCCGGATCCCTGACCCCGGATCTGGGGGTGTTATAGAATAGAATTCACGTCCTGGATTTCGACCTTAATCCTGGTCTGAATGGGCTTCCTTCTAATTCAATTTGGATTGGGCCTTGTTTGGGCCTGTATTTTCTAAATCCTAATTGGATTTGGGCCTTCTATTTTTCCAAATCCTAATTGGATTTGGGCCTCTATTTTTCCAAATCCTAATTGGATTTGGGCCTCCCATTGGGCCTCTTCCATATTATTCTGGACTTTGATATATTAAAACACCTTCTTTAGAATTCTCTAGAATTCTCGGGAATTTTTATTTATTTTCTTTGTAATTCCTTGGAGTATTCTGGAACGTTCCATTTCTGGGCTTTCTTCTTTGGGCCTTTATTCTTACTGGGCTTTTTGTCCCTTCAACTTCACTTTTCTCCTATATAAAGGAGTGAGTAGAGTCTATTGCTCCTCACTTTCTCATTTCTAAATTCTCCTTCTTTTTTCTTCTGTTAAGGATCTCAGAGAAATAACTGTAGGTCGGAGTATTTAAAGCCCCAAAGCCTCCATTTAGCAAACCAGCCTCTTTAGCAGCATTATTTCAGGTTAAACACCTTTCCTTTTTTTTTTTCTTTTTGAGCTTGCTTTTGCATAGTTCAGCGTTTTAAAATTATCTTCTTATGTGCCCTTTTTTTTCAGATGGCTGATAAGAAGATGACTCGTTTGGCCAAGATGAACGTGGCCAGAAATCCAGTGAATTCCCCATTCGATCAAGGTACACTTCCTTGATTGATATGATCAATACTCGTGGGGACGAGTACCCGTCTGACTGCGCATTTGGATGTGCACGACCATATCAGCGCCTTGCGGGATCCAAAGGAGCTGGACAAGTTGATTAGTTGCTTCAAAATCAAGGAACCTTTTAAGTTATTTCTTGCGGGTCTGGCCGACAGGGCCTGTCAATGGAGGAGGACGCACTATGCATCTACAGGGACACTCTAAGGGCAGGTATTAGACTCCCCTTTCACCCATTTATCCTTGTTTTGCTAGCAGACGTGGGGATCAGCCCTTGTCAACTCCCTCTAAACTCTTGGAGGTTGATTCTGTGCTACCTGTCGCAATGCGCCAAACACAATGTCCCTACCTCTGTTGCTGCTTTCAGAAAGATTTTTCAGTTCAAGAACAGCCCTGCCAAGAATCCGGGGTGGGTTTCTTTGAACCAGCGCCCAAACCGTTCCCCACATAGTGAACGGGAAGTCCATCCCTGACAACAATTTGGGGTGGAAGGAAGATTTTCTGTACGTCGTTTGGGAGGGTGGCGATTGGGGCACCCTATTTCCCCCATCTTTTGGGCTAGCCGTAGATGGGAACCCTAATGATATAGTTTTGTCTGAGGAGGAGACCAGAGCTTTCAACCTCCTTACTCAAGATAATGGGACTTCCCATTCTTGGGATCTTATCAAGGGAGACCGTTCTTGTTGAACGCGGCCTTTCTCCCGTTCCTAAAAAGAGTATGTTTCCTTCCTTCTCTAGTTGTCTTCGTTTCTTCCATTTTTTATCTTGCTAATTTCTCAATTCACTTTCATTATTTGTTGCAGTGGCTGAGAAGATTGAGGAGGCTACAAAGCCTAAAGACCTGGAGACAACCAGGATGAAACGCGCTGGGAAGGTCTTCAAAGACCCGCGCCTCGGGGATCGTTTCCCAGAGTTTCTACTCTAGGTGAAGGAACCAGGCGAAGAAGGCCCCAGCCAACTTTTACGTACCAAACAAAAACCAGGGGCTTTCTTCCAATCCGCTTGGGGAATCTGGGGCAAGGATTCGATTGTTGGCAACACAGCGCTTGCCAAGGACTGGTCTATGCATTCCATTTCCCCTTTTGACTATCAAGACTTTGTCCTTCAACAGGACTTGGAGGCTAACGAGCTTTTCGGAGCTCAGGCTTTGGCGACGGTATGTCTTTTTCCTTTGGCATTCACAGTTTTTTTTCTTACTTTTGCTTCGTATCTTGTAAGCGAATGCCCATTTTCAAGAGGTGATTCACCAAGCCAAGGCTTGGAAAGTTGGCCTAGAGGATGCGAACAAGAAGCTGGAGGAGGCCAACCAAAGAATAGAGGCCCTTGAAGCCCAACTCGCCTCATCAACTTTTGACCTGGAAATGGCCCGGGCTGAGAATGTTATCCTCAAGGCTCAAAAGTACAAAGCCTTTGACGGCTGGATGGATACTCAGGAATTCAAGGATGTAATGGTGGAGCATGATGCCCTCCTTCATCCAGTCAGCTACAAAGAAGGCTGGGACGCCGCTGTGGAGGCTATCCAGGACGAGTTTCCAGAAGTCCTTGAACAGTCGTCCTTCCCTTGTCCTGTGCGAGTTCCAGCACTTGGGGGCATTTCAGATAAACTTGCTGATCTGATTAAGGATGGCCCGTCGGGGAGTCAAGGCCAAAAAGGAAGGAGCTTGAATCTAGCTCTGGAGAGGAGGAATCTTCTTCCGAAGAGGAGCCTGAGCCCGTTATAAAGAAGGCCAGGGTAGAAGAGCCTCCAAAGCCAGCGTCTCCTAAACCAGCGTCTCCTACAGCATCCAAAGTGCCCGAAGATAGTTCCGAGAGAACCTCTGCGGAGACTTCCGAGGAGACTTCCGAGGGGACCGACTGAAGAGACATCCGAGGAGACTTCGGGTAGTGGTTCCGAAGAATTCTAGCCTTCCAAGGCCTAAGTTTTTATGTATTTCTTCTTTCTTAGACAATATTGAACTTTGTAATTGACATTTATTTTTTTAAGTTGTATTTTGCCCAAGTATAATTGTATTCTTTCTTTCAATTTTTCAAACTCAAGTTTATAACTTGGTTTTATCCTTCACAATGCATCGATCTAATAGGATAAGATTAAGTCGAAGGCTTTATATTATAACTTGGTATTCTTGATACCTTACATGACATGGGATCAACCCTGATAAAATCTAAACATATCTTCTATATAGAAAAAATCCTAAGCAAGCAAAGCTTCAAGGTGGTTTTAAACCTACTTGTCGTTCTGACAAGTGAGAATCGTACTTTAACTGTTCTACACATAGTAAACCTTCAGGCTTGGGGCATGCCAAGTTCTCGGGACTTCAAAACCATCCATAGTCTCCAGCTTGTAGGTTGCTCTACCCTGAACGCTCTTGACTTTGTATGGCCCTTCCCAATTTCGGGCAAGCTTACCTTTCTGCCCTATGCCAGAAGCTTCCACTTTCCTCAAGACTAAGTCACCTTATTTGAAGAACCTTTCTTTAACCCTTAGGTTGTAGTAGAACGAAGTTTTTTTTCTGATATTCCACTATCTTCGCATGTGCCTCATCTCGTACTTCATCAATTAGATCCAGGGCTAACCTTTGCCCTTCTTCATTTTCCTCAGCATTGAAAGCTTGAATCCTAGGGGAGGAATGTGATATCTCTACAGGAACAACTGCTTCTACACCATATGCTAACATGAAGGGAGTTGCTCCAGTCGTGACTCTACAGGTAGTCCTATAGGCCCATAGTATTGGGAGTATTTCATCCACACAGTTATTCTTGACTTCTCGATCCTCTTCTTTAGTCCATCCAGGATTATTCGATTCGCCACTTCCGCTTGCCCATTGGGTTGCGGGTGAGCCACAAAGGTGAATCGTAACTCAATTTCATTCTCCTCACAATACTTCTTGAATTCTTCATTGTTGAATTGTGTTCCATTGTTAGTGACTAGGATGCGGGGAATTCCATACCGGCACATAATATTTTCCCATAGGAATTCTGCAACTTGTTTAGTTGTGATTTTGGCCAAAGGCTTGGCTTCAATCCACTTAGTAAAATAGTCAATGGCTACAATCAGGAACTTCCTTTATGCCGTGGCCATGAGGAAAGGCCCCAGTATATCCATTCCCCACATAGCAAAGGGGATGGGCAAGTTGATGGAGGTCAGCATCTCGGGGGGTTGTCTAACGACTGGTGCATGCTTCTGACAGTGGTCACACTTCTTCACATATTCTTTGGCATCAGCCATCATTTCTGGCCAGTAGAAGCCTAAACGGGTTATCTTATGAGCTAAGACCCTGCCTCCCAAGTGTTGCCCATAAATACCTTCATGTACTTCTTCAAGAGCCAAGCGTGCCTCATCGGGCCTGAGACACCTTAAGTAAGGAACCACGAAAGATCTTTTATACAGAATCCCATCTATCAAAGAATACCTTAGTGCTCGAACAGCTAACTTCCGTGCTTCAGTAGGATCGTTTGGTAACCATCCAGTTTGAATGTGGGCCTTAATGGGATCTATCCATGACGTCCCCAGGCCTATAGGAGCTACAAGCTTAACATCGATGCTCCGTGTCTTCAAAATGCAGAAGTATACACTTCCTGAACTTTCTTCTATCTCAGATGAAGGAAACTTTGATAATGCATCTGCCTTAGCATTTTCCTCCCTTGGAATGTGCTCAACATGGCATTCATCGAGCTGGGTCATCACAGCCCTTACCAGGCGGACATACTTAGCCATCGTATCATCCCTTGCCTCAAACTCTACCTTTACCCGGGATACGATCAGCTTCGAATCTCCACGGACTTTTAAGTTCTTGACTCTAAGTGTTCCTGCTAGGCCGAGGCCAACTATCAGAGCTTCATATTCTGCCTCATTGTTTGTGGTTGGGAAGTCTAACTTCATGGCATACTCAATTAAGAACCCATCAGGGCTTTGTAAAACCAAACCTGCTCCACTTGAATTTGTTTTTGATGTTCCATCAAAATAGAGAACCCAATATTCTTTCTCCTTATCATCCTTTTCTTTATCCCCCTTATCAACTTCCTTGTCTTGAGGTATGGTATCTTCCTGCCCCCCGACTTCTTGGTTGGGTACGGTACATTCCACCACGAAGTCAACTAACGCCTGGGCTTTTATTGCCGTTCGTGGCTTATACTTGATGTCGAATTCTCCCAGCTCTATTGCCCACTTGATCAACCTCCTACTAGCCTTGGGACTATGAATGATATTTCTCAGGGGCTGATTTGTTAGCACCTCAATTTAATGAGCCTGAAAGTAAGGACGCAACTTTCTTGAAGCCATTACCAAGGCTAGAGGAAAATTCTCAATAGTTGAGTAATTCAACTCAGCTCCATGCAGAATTTTGCTGACATAGTATACGGGTTTCTGGATTTTCAGTTCCTTCTTAACCAACATAGCGCTCAAAGCACTCTCTGAAATGACCAAGTACAAGTATAAAACTTCATTCAAAGCTGGCTTGGCCAACAACGAGGCCTGGGCCATATATTTCTTTAACTCCTCGAAAACCTTCTGGTTTTCCTCACTTCATACAAAATCTTTAATATTTTTTAGTGACTTGAAGAATGACAAGCACTTATCTCCTGACTTGGAGATGAAACGTCCCAGCGCAACAACCCTTCCTGTGAGCTTCTGAACATCCTTGACAGTTTTTGGTGGTTCCATGTCCAGGATTGCCTTTATTTTATCGGGGTTGGCCTCGATCCCTCTCTTGGAGACCATTAATCCCAAAAAATTTCCAGATCCTACTCCGAAAGCACACTTTGTAGGATTTAACATCATCTTATGGTACCTCAGGACCTCAAAAGCTTCCCTCAAATGGGTTATATGATCAGTCTTTACCAGACTTGATAGGGATAAATAAATCCTGATTTTATTAATAATGGGCTGCTGGACCCAATAATAAGATGTATAATATTCAGACCAGAAAGGTTAAGCCTGACGGACCAGATCAGGCCTGGTGGAATAAAAAAAGGCCCAAAAAGCCCTGATTATTAATTAATTTCGTAATTAATTAATAAGGGAGAAATCAGATGTTGAAAAGAGTCCCGATGAGGATATAAGTCCTTAGAGATTAGCCTCAAGGGGACCTAAAAGGATAAGGAATCAGCTTCCTACTTCCTAGGACTCCTAAGTCTATCCTAATTCAGAGGTTTATCCACCAAGTCTCCTATACCAAGTCCAATTCAAGGACTCCCACATCTATATAAGGGGTCTCACCCCCACCAATCAGAACTACGTTTTTTGACTTGATCCTTGGCAATCAGCAAGGTACGTAGGCATCTTGTTAAGGCAGATTGAGTCACGAAACACAAGAGCAGTCAAACCGAGCCTCGAAGCTCACGTTCCTTAGTATTAAATACAGCAATTATATATAGTAGTTTTAATCCATAACATTTGGCGCCGTCTGTGGGAATTACGCAACAACAACCATGGCGAGAACACGGAGAACAACCAGCACTTTGGAGGAGGGAACACCATCAGGGACAACCCAGGTGATTTCATCAACCGTGGAGGTTCCTCCCCATTCAACTTATGCATCTACTCAGGGGGAAGCCCAGACAGGGGCAACTCATCCTCAGCCACAAGGGACAACTCCCCCGACTGTTCAAGGTACGAATCCTCAAGTTCAACAAATACATATACCTGTGAATTCTCGACCCGTCGGGTATGAATACTCAACTATTGTTACTACTAACCCCCCTTATGGGATGCCCCTTCACCCTGAGGTTGGAAGAAGTGGATATGCTGGGCGAAGCGAAGCACGAGGGCGGTCGCCCCCCTATATACGAGGTTTGGATCCTATCCCTGAGGATCGGGAATTTTCTGGTCCATACACTGAGAGAGACTCCGAATCTTCGGATGATGAAGTGGCCCCGAGAAGGAGGCGTCCTGGAAAAGAGCCAATGCCCGATGGAAGGCAACGCCCCCAAAGCACCCCAGGGGCGAATCCCCAAGAAGTGCAGGAAAAGATCAGGGCTCATGAGGCTGAAATCCAAAGGCTGAGGCGTGATTTGGAGGCTTACCAAGCCACCAGACCCCACATACCTCCTAGGGGGAGAAATCCTCCTATCATAGACCTGGATGGTCAGGTAAGAAGAAGGGCTGCTGTCCCAAGAACTGATCCAAGCAATCTCCTTCCCCTTGGAGATCCTGATGATCCAACTCCACCCTTCACAGAAGAGATAATGAATGCCCATATCTCAAGAAAATTTAAGATGCCCACTATCAAAGCCTATGATGGCACGGGAGACCCCGCTAATCATGTTAGGACATTCTCTAATGCACTGCTGCTGCAACCCGTGAATGATGCTATAAAATGTCGGGCCTTCCCTCAAACCCTGTCGGGTATGGCTCAAAGATGGTACAGTCGCCTACCCCCAAATTCTATTGGATCATTCAGAGAATTAAGTCAGGCTTTTATTAAGCAATTCATCAGTGGAAGAGTCCATGAGAAAAGTTCAGCATCTCTTATGAGTCTTGTGCAGGGAGCTAAAGAATCCTTAAGAGATTACCTAAATCGTTTTACAAAGGAGGCTTTAAAAGTCCCAGACCTTGATGATAAGGTAGCCATGATAGCGCTGCAACAAGGAACTAGGGATGAGTTTTTCAAGATGTCTTTGGCCAAACGACCCCCTGAGAGCATGTTGCAGCTCCAAGAGAGGGCAGGGAAGTATATCAAGGTTGAAGAGAGTATGAGGAAGACCGTAGTAAGTAATGAGCCCACTGGAGGCAAGAAACGAAAAACTGATTTGGAGTACATCGCTAAGGATAAGTATCCTAGAACTGAACAAAACCCTGATTCAACCCCCAAGAAGGGAGGACCTGGGCAAAAGTTCACTGAATACGCTAAGCTGAATGCCCCCAGAAGTCAGATTTTGATGGAGATTGAGAAAGACAGAGATATTCGCTGGCCTAAGCCCTTGAAGGCTGATCCCGCCAAGCTAGATAAGGGCAAGTATTGCAGGTTTCACAAAGATGTTGGCCATGACACCGATGAGTGTAGGCAGTTGAAAGATGAAATTGAGTTTTTGATTCGAAAAGGAAGGCTGAACAAGTATACTGGAGATGGAGGAGACAGAAACAATAATGGAAGGAAGAACTTTGAAGATCGTAGGAGGGACCAAGATGATCAGGGGCGGAATCCCCAACCTAGAGGACCAGTTATAAACACCATTTATGGAGGGCCGAGACCTCGAGGGCCCGTAATAAACACGATCTTTGGAGGTCCAACTGCTGCTGGATTGTCCAAAAATTCCAGAAAGGCATATACTAGAGAGGTTATGCATATTGTTGGAGAAGCCCCGAAGAGGGCCAGGACAGAAGTAACATTGGCTTTTGATGATTCCGACCTAGAGGGTGTGAAGTTTCCCCATGACGACCCGCTGGTCATAACGCCGATAATAGGAAATAGCCCGGTTAAGAGGGTCCTTGTGGATAATGGTGCTTCTGTGGATATCTTGCTCCACGACACCTTTCTAAGGATGGGGTATAACGACTCCCAGTTGACACCAACCGACATGCCGATATATGGATTTGCTGGAGTAGAATGTCCTGTGGAAGGGATAATTAAATTACCAACCACCATAGGTACGGAGCCAAGGCAAGCAACGCAGATGCTGGATTTTGTGGTGGTAAAGGCTAGTTCAACTTATAATGCTATCATGGGGAGAACAGGGATACATGCCTTCAAGGCAGTCCCCTCTTCCTACCATTCAGTCATGAAGTTTCCCACCCGAAATGGGATTGGAGAAGAGAGGGGAGATCAAAAAATGGCTAGAAGCTGTTATGTGGCCTCTTTGAGGGCAGATGGAGTCGGGGGGCAGGTTCTTCCTATTGAAGATATGGATGTTCGAGAAAATGATGAGAATAGGGGAAGGCCAGCAGAAGAATTGGTTTCGGTTCCTTTAGATCCCAAGAATCCTGAGAGGATGACTTTCATTGGAGCTACATTAGAGGAGCCCCTTAGAGGGAAGTTAGTGAAATTTTTGCAAGAAAATAGTGATGTGTTTGCATGGTCAGCAGCTGATATGCCAGGCATAGACCCGGGGTTAATTACCCACAAGTTAAATGTGGATCCAAGCCGGAAGACAGTGAAACAAAAGAAAAGAAATTTTGCCCCGGAAAGACAAGAGGCTATAAAGCAGGAAGTGGAAAAGCTCTTAGAGGCTGGTTTCATTGAGGAGATTCAATTTCCGGAGTGGTTAGCAAACCCTGTAATGGTGAAGAAGGCTAATGGAAAGTGGAGGATGTGTATAGACTTCACCGATCTGAATGATGCGTGCCCCAAAGACTGTTTTCCGCTGCCTAGAATTGATACTTTGATCGATGCCACCGCTGGACATGAGATTCTGAGTTTCATGGATGGATTTAGCGGATACAACCAGATCAAAATGCATAAGGATGACATTCCAAAGGTATCATTTATCACTGACTTTGGTGTTTATTGTTATCTTGTTATGGCGTTTGGTCTCAAGAATGCAGGAGCCACCTATCAAAGGTTGGTGAATAAAATTTTTAAGGATCTTATTGGTAAGACTATGGAAGTCTATGTTGATGACATGCTAGTCAAGAGTCTAGTAAAGATTGATCATATAACCCATTTGAGGGAAGCTTTTGAGGTCCTGAGGTACCACAAGATGATGTTGAATCCCACGAAGTGTGCCTTCGGAGTAGGATCTGGAAAATTCTTGGGATTGATGGTCTCAAAGAGGGGAATTGAGGCTAACCCCGATAAAATAAAGGCAATCCTGGACATGGAACCCCCAAAAACTGTCAAGGATGTTCAGAAACTCACAGGAAGGGTTGCTGCGCTAGGGCGATTCATCTGCAAGTCAGGAGACAAGTGCTTGTCATTCTTCAAGTCATTAAAGAACATTAAAGACTTTGTATGGAGTGAGGAAAATCAGAAGGCATTTGAAGAGTTAAAGAAGTATATGGGCCAGGCCCCGTTGTTGGCCAAGCCAGTTCTGGGTGAAGTTTTATTCTTGTACTTGGCTGTTTCAGAAAGCGCCTTGAGCGCGGTGTTGGTTAAGGAGGAACTGAAAGTCCAGAAACCCGTATACTATGTCAGCAAAATTTTGCATGGTGCTGAGTTGAATTATTCAGTCATTGAGAAATTTGCTTTAGCCTTGGTGATGGCTTCAAGAAAGCTGCGTCCTTATTTTCAAGCTCACCAAATTGAAGTGCTAACAAATCAGCCACTGAGAAATATCATTCACAGTCCCAAGGCAAGTGGGAGACTAATTAAGTGGGCAATAGAGTTGGGAGAGTTCGATCTCAAGTATAAGCCACGTATGGCCATAAAAGCCCAGGCACTAGCTGACTTCGTGGTGGAATGTACCATACCCAACCAAGAAGTCGGGGGGCAGGAAGATACCACACCTCAAGAAAAGGGAGTTGACAATGGGGACAAGGAGAAAAGAATATTGGGTTCTCTATTTTGATGGAGCATCAAAAACAAATTCCAGTGGAGCAGGGTTGGTTTTGCAAAGCCCTGATGGATTCTTAATTGAGTATGCCATGAAGCTAGACTTCCCAACCACAAACAATGAGGCAGAGTATGAAGCCCTGATTGCTGGCCTTGGTCTAGCTGGGACACTTAGAGTCGAAAACTTAAAGGTCCGTGGAGACTCGAAGTTGATCATATCCCAGGTAAAGGGAGAATTTGAAGCAAAGGATGATACGATGGCAAAGTATGTTCGCCTAGTAAGGGCTGTGATGACCCAATTTAAATGAATGCCATGTTGAACACATTCCAAGGGAAGAAAAATGCTAAAGCAGATGCGCTATCAAAGTTTGCTTCATCTGAGATTGAAAAAAGTTCAGGAAGTGTGTACTTCCGTGTTTTGAAGACACGAAGCATAGATGTTAAACTTGTGGCTCCCGTAGGCTTGGGGACGTCATGGATTGATCCCATCAAGGCTCACATTCAGACCGGTTGGTTGCCAAGCGATACAATTGAGGCACGGAAGTTAAACTGTTCGAGCACTAAGGTACTCTTTGATAGATGGGATTCTATATAAAAGATCTTTCGTGGTTCCTTACTTGAGGTGTCTCAGGCCCGATGAGGCACGCTTGGCTCTTGAGGAAGTGCATGAAGGCATTTGTGGGCAACACTTGGGGGCAGGGCCTTGCTCATAAGATAACTCGTTTTAGGCTTCTATTGGCCAGAAATGATGGCTGATGCCAAAAGAATATGTAAAGAAGTGTGATCGTTGTCAGAAGCATGCACCAGTCGCCAGACAACCCCCCGAGATGCTGACCTCTATCAACTCACCTATTCCCTTTGCTATGTGGGGGATGGATATTCTAGGGCCTTTTCCTATGGCCACAGCACAAAGGAAGTTTCTGATTGTAGCCATTGATTATTTCACCAAGTGGATCGAAGCCAAACCTTTGGCCAAAATCACAACTAAGCAGGTTGCACAATTCCTGTGGGAAAATATTATGTGCCGATATGGAATTCCCCGTATCCCTCGTCACTGACAATGGAACGCAATTCAATAATGAGGAATTCAAGAAGTACTGTGAAGAAAATGAAATTGAGTTACGGTTCACCTCTGTCGCTCACCCACAAACTAATGGGCAAGCAGAAGTTGCAAATCGAATAATTCTGGACGGATTAAAGAAGAGGATCGAGAAGTCAAGAAACAATTGGGTGGATGAGATACTTCCCATATTATGGGCATATAGGACTACCTGTAGAGTCACGACAGGTGCGACCCCTTTCATGTTGGCATATGGGGCAGAAGCAGTAGTTCCCGTGGAGATATCACATTCTTCTCCAAGGATTCAGGCTTTTGATGAGAAAGAAAATGAGGAAGGGCAGAAGCTAGCCCTGGATTTAATCGATGAAGTGCGAGATAAAGCACATGCAAAGATAGTAGAATATCAGAAAAAAGCTTCATTCTACTACAACCTAAGGGTTAAAGAAAGGTTTTTTAAACAAGGCGATCTAGTCTTGAGGAAGATAGAAGCATCTGGTGTAGGACAAAAAGGGAAGCTTGCCCCAAATTGGGAAGGGCCGTACAGAGTCAAGAGTGTTCAAGGTAGAGGAACCTACAAGCTCGAGACTGTGGATGGTTTTGAAGTCCCGAGGACCTGGCACGCACAAAACCTGAAGGTTTACTACGTGTAAGATAGGCGAAGTACGATTCTCACTTGTCATTATGGCAAGTAGGTTTAAAAGCACCTGGAAGCTTGCTTGCGTAGGATTTTATATTCCAGTAGAATTTACATTGTCAAGTTATTATTGATTAGGGTCGAACCCATGCTATGTAAGGTTTTGAAAAACCAGACTTCATGTTAAAGAGTTTTAAGTTATTTCTATCTAAAGGATGTTTAAACACACATTAAGACTATAATGATAAGAGGCCGAAGGAGCAACATACAAAATTTAACCCCAAAGGGTAACACTTCTGATAAAAATAAAGTTCATAAAGAAGATATACAAAAAAATTAGGCCTCGGAAGGTTGAGATTCTTCAGAACCACTATCCGACGACTCCTCGGAAGTTTCAGTCGTCTCTTCAGAAGTCTCAGTCGAACCCTCCGAAGTCCCTGTGGAAGTTCCCTCTGCAGGAGATGATGGCTGTTGAGGCACTACTTTTGAAGGTTCTTCCACCCTTGCCTTCTTAGTAGCAGGCTCGAGTTCCTCCTCAGAAGAATCCTCCTCTTCTCCATCCCTGATCATGCCAGCAAGCTTCTCAGTAACGCCTCCAAGCTCTGGAACCCGCACAGGGCAGGGAAAGGGCGACTGCTCAAGGATCTCGGGAAACTCATCCTGGATAGCCTCCACAGCAGCGTCCCAACCCTCCTTGTAGCTGACTGGGTGAAGAAGGGCGTCATGCTCCACCATCAGGTCTTTGAATTCTTGGGTATCCATCCAGCCGTCAAAGGCTTTGTCCTTCTGCGCCTTCAAGATTACGTTTTCAGCCCGGGCCGTCTCCAGGTCAGAAGTGGAAGAAGCCAATTGAGCTTCAAGGGCCTCAATTTTTTGGTTGGCCTCCTCCAACTTCTTGTTGGCATCTTCCAGGCCAACCTTCCAAGCCTTAGCTTGGTGAATTGCCCCTTGAAAATGGGCGTTAGCCTGCAAGAGAAATAGCAAAACTTTAGAAAAGAAGCATGAAAAGAAAAGTGTAAAAGGCATAAGTAAAGTGCGTACTGTCGCCAGGGCTTGGGCTCCAAAAAGCTCGTTCCCCTCTAAGTCCTGTTGGAGGACAAAGTCTTGATAGTCCACCGGAGAGATGGAATGTTTGGACCATTCCTTGGACAGGGCTGTGCTGCCCAATATTGAGTCCTTGCCCCGGATCCCCCAGGCAGGTTGAAAATAGGCCCCTGGCCTCTGCTTGGTGCGCAAAACCTGGCTGGGACCTTCCTCATTTGGCTCCATAGCCTGAAGGAGGAACTCAGGGAAGCGATCACCAAGCCTAGGATCTTTGAAAATCTTCCCAGCCCTCTTCATCCTGGTCGTTTCCAGGTCCTTTGGCTTCGTAGCCTCCTCAATCTTCTCAGCCACTGCGGCAAGCAAAGTCAGTTGAAAACTAATGGAATAAAAATGCAGGAAATAAAGTAGATGAAGGTAGGAACTTACTTTTCTTATGAACGGGCGAGAGGCCGCGTTCTACCAGGACAGTCTCCCGGATAAGATCCCAAGAATGGGAGGTGCCGTTGTCTTGCGTCAGGAGGTTGAAACCTCTAGCCTCCTCCTCAGACAAAGCTAGTCATTTGGGCTCCCATCCACGGCAATCCCAAAAGAAGATCGAATAGGGACCCCAGTCTCCACCCTCCCAAACTATAAACAAAAAATCCTTCTTCCACCCCAAATTGTTGTCAGGGATGGATTTCCCATTCACAATATGGGGGATAGTGGGGCGTTGGTTGATAGAAACCCAACCCGGACTTTTATCGGGGCTGTTCTTGAACTGGAAAATCTTCCTGAAAACAGCAACAGATGTGGGGATGCTGTGCTTGGCGCATTTGCGACAGATAGCATAGGATCAACCTCCAGGAATTGGGGGGAAGCTGGCAAGGGCTGATGCCTACATCAGCCAAAGTAAAGGGATGAATGGATGAAAAGGGAGTCTAATACCTGCCCTTAGAGTATCCCTATAGACGCATAGCGCGTCCTTCTTCCATTGACAGGCCCTGTCGGCCGGACCTGCAAGAACCAGCTTAAAAGGTTCTTTGATTCTGAAGCAGCCGCCAACTTTTCCAGCTCCTTGGGACCCCGTAAGGCGCTGATATGATCGTGTGCGTCCAGATGCGCATCAGACGGATACTCGTCCCCTCGAGTGTTGAATCATGTCGATTAAGGAAGTATACCTCGATCGAATAGGAAAATCATTGGATTTTCTAGCCATGTTCATCTTGGCCAAACGAGTCATTCTTTTGTCAGCCATCTGAAAAAAGATATGAGGCACGTAAATAGGCTGTCTTAAAATGGCACACAATGGAAAATGAACACAAAAAACAAGGGAGAAATCTTACCTGAAAAGCACTCCTGAGAAAGGCTTTGAGCTCCGACTTGCTGTTATTGCTCTGAGAATCTTAGCAGGAGAATGAAGAAGAAAACAAGAAATGAGGAAGTGAGGAGTAGTGACCTTTCCTCATTCCTTTATATAGGAGGAAAAAGAAGTTGAAGGGACAAAAAGCCCATTAAGAACAAAGGCCCATGAGAAAAAGGCCCAGAAAAAGCATCTTCCAGAATATTCCTAGGAATTCTAGGGCATTCTAAACAGGGTGTGATAAAGCCCAGTAAGAGGCCCAGTAATATTTGATAAAGCCCAATGAAGAGGCCCAGTAATATTTGATAAAGCCCAATAAAGAGGCCCAGTAATATTTGATAAAGCCCAATAAAGAGGCCCAGTAATATTTGATAAAGCCCAATAGAGAATCCAGGCCCAAATCCAATTAGGATTGGAAAAATTCAGTTTTAGCCTTAAAAAATGTAAGGCCCAAATAAAAAGATGTAAGACCAGGATTCAGGTCGAAATCCAGGTCGTGAATCCTGCTCAAAAACTTTCGAGCAGACACCCGAAAATAACGGAGAAAAAAGACCAGGATTCAGGTCGAAATCCAGGTCGTGAATCCTGCTCAAAAAACTTTCGAGCAGACACCCGAAAATAACGGAGAAAAAAGACCAGGATTCAGGTCGAAATCCAGGTCGTGATCCCTGCTCGAAATTTTTCGACTAGATTCACGAAAAAAGCGGAAAAAAATAGAACTGAATTGAGGTCGAAACTTCGACTAGGAATGAGGTCGAATTTAGACAAGCATTTTACAGAAATAAGGATCAAAATCCAGGTCGAATTTCGACTAGGATCCTGGTCGAAATCCAGGTCGTGAATCCTAGTCGAAATTCTTCGACCAGGAATCAAGAAAACCAAAGAATTTTCGACCAGGATCCAGGTCGAAATTTCGACCAGGATCCAGGTCGAAATCCTAGTCGAAGGGCTCAAAATCAGAAACTAAAAGTGGGGAATTGACGACCTAGATCCAGGTCGAAATTTCGACTAGGAATCCTGGTCGAAATCCAGGTCGTGGATCCTAGTCGAAATCCTTCGACCAGGATGATAAGGCTGACCCCTATTTTCGACTAGGATCCAGGTCGAAATTTCGACTAGGATCCTGGTCGAAAAAAGGGCTGGAAATTTGAAAATTCCAGAAAAATAAGGAAAAATCCAGAAAAATTAGGGAAAATTCCAGAAAATAAGGAAAAATCCCAGAAAAATTAGGGAAAATTCCAGAAAATAAGGAAAAATCCCAGAAAAATTAGGGAAAATTCCAGAAAATAAGGACAAAATCCCAGAAAAAATTAGGGAAAATTCCAGAAAATGAGGAAAAATCCCAGAAAAAATTAGGGAAAAATCCAGAAATTAGGGAAAAAAATCCGGAAATAAGGGAAAAATTCCTGGAAATCAAAATAATTCTGAATAAAAGGAAAAACTCGTTGTAAACGTGTAGGTCGCTCCACACTTTACGCAAGAACGAAACCCTGTAAGGGATATGAATAGACTTAACTTCTGTGAAACCTAATCAATGTTTCCCCAAAAGTTGGGGGGGCAAATGATAGGGATAAATAAATCCTGATTTTATTAATAATGGGCTGCTGGACCCAATAATAAGATGTATAATATTCAGACCAGAAAGGTTAAGCCTGACGGACCAGATAAGGCCTGGGGGAATAAAAAAGGCCCAAAAAGCCCTGATTATTAATTAATTTCGTAATTAATTAATAAGGGAGAAATCAGATGTTGAAAAGAGTCCCGATGAGGATATAAGTCCTTAGAGATTAGCCTCAAGGGGACCTAAAAGGATAAGGAATCAGCTTCCTACTTCCTAGGACTCCTAAGTCTATCCTAATTCAGAGGTTATCCACCAAGTCTCCTATACCAAGTCCAATTCAAGGACTCCCACATCTATATAAGGGGTCTCACCCCCACCAATCAGAACTACGTTTTTTGACTTGATCCTTGGCAATCAGCAAGGTACGTAGGCATCTTGTAAGGCAGATTGAGTCACGAAACACAAGAGCAGTCAAACCGAGCCTCGAAGCTCACGTTCCTTAGTATTAAATACAGCAATTATATATAGTAGTTTTAATCCATAACATTTGGCGCCGTCTGTGGGAATTACGCAACAACAACCATGGCGAGAACACGGAGAACAACCAGCACTTTGGAGGAGGGAACACCATCAGGGACAACCCAGGTGATTTCATCAACCGTGGAGGTTCCTCCCCATTCAACTTATGCATCTACTCAGGGGGAAGCCCAGACAGGGGGCAACTCATCCTCAGCCACAAGGGACAACTCCCCCGACTGTTCAAGGTACGAATCCTCAAGTTCAACAAATACATATACCTGTGAATTCTCGACCCGTCGGGTATGAATACTCAACTATTGTTACTACTAACCCCCCTTATGGGATGCCCCTTCACCCTGAGGTTGGAAGAAGTGGATATGCTGGCGAAGCGAAGCACGAGGGCGGTCGCCCCCCTATATACGAGGTTTGATCCTATCCCTGAGGATCGGGAATTTTTCTGGTCCATACACTGAGAGAGACTCCGAATCTTCGGATGATGAAGTGGCCCCGAGAAGGAGGCGTCCTGGAAAAGAGCCAATGCCCGATGGAAGGCAACGCCCCCAAAGCACCCCAGGGGCGAATCCCCAAGAAGTGCAGGAAAAGATCAGGGCTCATGAGGCTGAAATCCAAAGGCTGAGGCGTGATTTGGAGGCTTACCAAGCCACCAGACCCCACATACCTCCTAGGGGAGAAATCCTCCTATCATAGACCTGGATGGTCCGGTAAGAAGAAGGGCTGCTGTCCCAAGAACTGATCCAAGCAATCTCCTTCCCCTTGGAGATCCTGATGATCCAACTCCACCCTTCACAGAAGAGATAATGAATGCCCATATCTCAAGAAAATTTAAGATGCCCACTATCAAAGCCTATGATGGCACGGGAGACCCCGCTAATCATGTTAGGACATTCTCTAATGCACTGCTGCTGCAACCCGTGAATGATGCTATAAAATGTCGGGCCTTCCCTCAAACCCTGTCGGGTATGGCTCAAGATGGTACAGTCGCCTACCCCCAAATTCTATTGGATCATTCAGAGAATTAAGTCAGGCTTTTATTAAGCAATTCATCAGTGGAAGAGTCCATGAGAAAAGTTCAGCATCTCTTATGAGTCTTGTGCAGGGAGCTAAAGAATCCTTAAGAGATTACCTAAATCGTTTTACAAAGGAGGCTTTAAAAGTCCCAGACCTTGATGATAAGGTAGCCATGATAGCGCTGCAACAAGGAACTAGGGATGAGTTTTTCAAGATGTCTTTGGCCAAACGACCCCCTGAGAGCATGTTGCAGCTCCAAGAGAGGGCAGGGAAGTATATCAAGGTTGAAGAGAGTATGAGGAAGACCGTAGTAAGTAATGAGCCCACTGGAGGCAAGAAACGAAAAACTGATTTGGAGTACATCGCTAAGGATAAGTATCCTAGAACTGAACAAAACCCTGATTCAACCCCCAAGAAGGGAGGACCTGGGCAAAAGTTCACTGAATACGCTAAGCTGAATGCCCCCAGAAGTCAGATTTTGATGGAGATTGAGAAAGACAGAGATATTCGCTGGCCTAAGCCCTTGAAGGCTGATCCCGCCAAGCTAGATAAGGGCAAGTATTGCAGGTTTCACAAAGATGTTGGCCATGACAACCGATGAGTGTAGGCAGTTGAAAGATGAAATTGAGTTTTGATTCGAAAGGAAGGCTGAACAAGTATACTGGAGATGGAGGAGACAGAAAACATAATGGAAGGAAGAACTTTGAAGATCGTAGGAGGGACCAAGATGATCAGGGGCGGAATCCCAACCTAGAGGACCAGTTATAACACCATTTATGGAGGGCCGAGACCTCGAGGGCCCGTAATAAACACGATCTTTGTGAGGTCCAACTGCTGCTGGATTGTCCAAAAATTCCAGAAAGGCATATACTAGAGAGGTTATGCATATTGTTGGAGAAGCCCCGAAGAGGGCCAGGACAGAAGTAACATTGGCTTTTGATGATTCCGACCTAGAGGGTGTGAAGTTTCCCCATGACGACCCGCTGGTCATAACGCCGATAATAGGAAATAGCCCGGTTAAGAGGGTCCTTGTGGATAATGGTGCTTCTGTGGATATCTTGCTCCACGACACCTTTCTAAGGATGGGGTATAACGACTCCCAGTTGACACCAACCGACATGCCGATATATGGATTTGCTGGAGTAGAATGTCCTGTGGAAGGGATAATTAAATTACCAACCACCATAGGTACGGAGCCAAGGCAAGCAACGCAGATGCTGGATTTTGTGGTGGTAAAGGCTAGTTCAACTTATAATGCTATCATGGGGAGAACAGGGATACATGCCTTCAAGGCAGTCCCCTCTTCCTACCATTCAGTCATGAAGTTTCCCACCCGAAATGGGATTGGAGAAGAGAGGGGAGATCAAAAAATGGCTAGAAGCTGTTATGTGGCCTCTTTGAGGGCAGATGGAGTCGGGGGGCAGGTTCTTCCTATTGAAGATATGGATGTTCGAGAAAATGATAAGAATAGGGAAGGCCAGCAGAAGAATTGGTTTCGGTTCCTTTAGATCCCAAGAATCCTGAGAGGATGACTTTCATTGGAGCTACATTAGAGGAGCCCCTTAGAGGGAAGTTAGTGAAATTTTTGCAAGAAAATAGTGATGTGTTTGCATGGTCAGCAGCTGATATGCCAGGCATAGACCCGGGGTTAATTACCACAAGTTAAACGTGGATCCAAGCCGGAAGACAGTGAAACAAAAGAAAAGAAATTTTGCCCCGGAAAGACAAGAGGCTATAAAGCAGGAAGTGGAAAAGCTCTTAGAGGCTGGTTTCATTGAGGAGATTCAATTTCCGGAGTGGTTAGCAAACCCTGTAATGGTGAAGAAGGCTAATGGAAAGTGGAGGAATGTGTATAGACTTCACCGATCTGAATGATGCGTGCCCCAAAGACTGTTTCCCGCTGCCTAGAATTGATACTTTGATTCGATGCCACTGCTGGACATGAGATTCTGAGTTTCATGGATGGATTTAGCGGATATCACCAGATCAAAATGCATAAGGATGACATTCCAAAGGTATCATTTATCACTGACTTTGGTGTTTATTGTTATCTTGTTATGGCAGTTTGGTCTCAAGAATGCAGGAGCCACCTATCAGAGGTTGGTGAATAAAATTTTAAGGATCTTATTGGTAAGACTATGGAAGTCTATGTTGATGACATGCTAGTCAAGAGTCTAGTAAAGACTTGATCATATAACCCATTTGAGGGAAGCTTTTGAGGTCCTGAGGTACCACAAGATGATGTTGAATCCCACGAAGTGTGCTTCGGAGTAGGATCTGGAAATTCTTGGGATTGATGGTCTCAAAGAGGGGAATTGAGGCTAACCCCGATAAAATAAAGGCAATCCTGGACATGGAAACCCCCAAAAACTGTCAAGGATGTTCAGAAACTCACAGGAAGGGTTGCTGCGCTAGGACGATTCATCTCCAAGTCAGGAGACAAGTGCTTGTCATTCTTCAAGTCATTAAAGAACATTAAAGACTTTGTATGGAGTGAGGAAAATCAGAAGGCATTTGAAGAGTTAAAGAAGTATATGGGCCAGGCCCCGTTGTTGGCCAAGCCAGTTCTGGTGAAGTTTTATTCTTGTACTTGGCTGTTTCAGGAAAGCGCCTTGAGCGCGGTGTTGGTTAAGGAGGAACTGAAAGTCCAGAAACCCGTATACTATGTCAGCAAAATTTTGCATGGTGCTGAGTTGAATTATTCAGCCATTGAGAAATTCGCTTTAGCCTTGGTGATGGCTTCAAGAAAGCTGCGTCCTTATTTTCAAGCTCACCAAATTGAAGTGCTAACAAATCAGCCACTGAGAATATCATTCACAGTCCCAAGGCAAGTGGGAGACTAATTAAGTGGGCAATAGAGTTGGGAGAGTTCGATCTCAAGTATAAGCCACGTATGGCCATAAAAGCCCAGGCACTAGCTGACTTTCGTGGTGGAATGTACCATACCCAACCAAGAAGTCGGGGGGCAGGAAGATACCACACCTCAAGACAAGGGAGTCGACAATGGGGACAAGGAGAAAGAATATTGGGTTCTCTATTTTGATGGAGCATCAAAAACAAATTCCAGTGGAGCAGGGTTGGTTTTGCAAAGCCCTGATGGATTCTTAATTGAGTATGCCATGAAGCTAGACTTCCCAACCACAAACAATGAGGCAGAGTATGAAGCCCTGATTGCTGGCCTTGGTCTAGCTGGGACACTTAGAGTCGAAAACTTAAAGGTCCGTGGAGACTCGAAGTTGATCATATCCCAGGTAAAGGGAGAATTTGAAGTAAGGATGATACGATGGCAAAGTATGTTCGCCTAGTAAGGGCTGTGATGACCCAATTTAATGAATGCCATGTTGAACACATTCCAAGGGAAGAAAATGCTAAAGCAGATGCGCTATCAAAGTTTGCTTCATCTGAGATTGAAGAAAGTTCAGGAAGTGTGTACTTCCGTGTTTTGAAGACACGAAGCATAGATGTTAAACTTGTGGCTCCCGTAGGCTTGGGGACGTCATGGATTGATCCCATCAAGGCTCACATTCAGACCGGTTGGTTGCCAAGCGATACAATTGAGGCACGGAAGTTAACTGTTCGAGCACTAAGGTACTCTTTGATAGATGGGATTCTATATAAAAGATCTTTCGTGGTTCCTTACTTGAGGTGTCTCAGGCCCGATGAGGCACGCTTAGCTCTTGAGGAAGTGCATGGAGGCTATTTGTGGGCAACACTTGGGGGGCAGGGCCTTGGCTCATAAGATAACTCGTTTAGGCTTCTATTGGCCAGAAATGATGGCTGATGCCAAAGAATATGTAAAGAAGTGTGATCGTTGTCAGAAGCATGCACCAGTCGCCAGACAACCCCCCGAGATGCTGACCTCTATCAACTCACCTATTCCCTTTGCTATGTGGGGATGGATATTCTAGGGCCTTTTCCTATGGCCACGGCACAAAGGAAATTTCTGATTGTAGCCATTGATTATTTCACCAAGTGGATCGAAGCCAAACCCTTGGCCAAAATCACAACTAAGCAGGTTGCACAATTCCTGTGGGAAAACTATTATGTGCCGATATGGAATTCCCCGTATCCTCGTCACTGACAATGGAACACAATTCAACAATGAGGAATTCAAGAAGTACTTGTGAAGAAAATGAAATTGAGTTACGATTCACCTCTGTGGCTCACCCGCAAGCCAATGGGCAAGCAGAGGTAGCAAATCGGATAATCCTGGATGGACTAAAAAAGAGGATCGAGAAGTCAAGAAATAATTGGGTGGATGAGATACTTCCAATATTATGGGCCTATAGGACTACCTGTAGAGTCACGACAGGAGCAACTCCTTTCATGTTGGCATATGGGGCAGAAGCAGTAGTTCCCGTGGAGATATCGCATTCCTCTCCAAGGATTCAGACTTTCAATGCTGTAGAAAATGAGGAAGGGCAGAGGTTAGCCCTGGATCTAATTGATGAAGTGCGAGATGAGGCACATGCAAAGATAGTAGAATATCAGAAAAAGGCTTCATTCTATTACAACCTAAGGGTTAAAGAGAGATTTTTTAAACAAGGAGATCTAGTCTTGAGAAAAATAGAGGCTTCTGGTGTTGGACAGAAAGGAAAGCTTGCCCCAAATTGGGAAGGGCCGTACAGAGTCAAGAGCGTCAGGGTAGAGGAACCTACAAGCTGGAAAACTATGGAAGGTTTTGAAGTCCCGAGGACCTGGCACGCACAAAACCTGAAGGTTTACTATGTGTAAGATAGGAGAAGTATGATTCTCACTTGTCATCGACAAGTAGGTTTAAAAGCACCTTGAAGCTTTGCTTGCATAGGATTTTATATTCCAGTAGAATTTACATGTCTAGTTATTGTTGATTAGGGTCGAACCCATGCTATGTAAGGTTTTGGAAAACCAGACTTCATATTAAAGAGTTTGAAATTATTTCTATCTAAGGAAGTTTAAGGTTCAAATGCATATTAAGATTGTAAAGATAAAACAGAAAAAGGCAAGAAAAGCAACGTATAAAACATAACCCCGAAGGGTAACAAGTTCTGATACAAATAAAGTTCAAAAAGAAGATATACAAAAAGCTAGGCCTTGGAAGGATGAGATTCCTCAGAACCACTATCCGAAGTCTCTTCGGAAGTTTCAGTCGTTTCTTCGGACGTCTCGGTCGTCCCCTCCGAAGTACCTGTGGAAGTTCCCTCTGCAGGAGATGATGGCTGTTGAGGCACTACTTTTGAAGGTTCTTCCACCCTTGCCTTCTTAGTAGCAGGCTCGAGTTCCTCCTCAGAAGAATCTTCCTCTTCTCCATCCCTGATCATGCCAGCAAGCTTCTCAGTAACGCCTCCAAGCTCTGGAACCCGCACAGGGCAGGGAAAGGGCGACTGCTCAAGGATCTCGGGAAACTCATCCTGGATAGCCTCCACAGCAGCGTCCCAACCCTCCTTGTAGCTGACTGGGTGAAGAAGGGCGTCATGCTCCACCATCAGGTCTTTGAATTCTTGGGTATCCATCCAGCCGTCAAAGGCTTTGTCCTTCTGCGCCTTCAAGATTACGTTTTCAGCCCGGGCCGTCTCCAGGTCAGAAGTGGAAGAAGCCAATTGAGCTTCAAGGGCCTCAATTTTTTGGTTGGCCTCCTCCAACTTCTTGTTGGCATCTTCCAGGCCAACCTTCCAAGCCTTAGCTTGGTGAATTGCCCCTTGAAAATGGGCGTTAGCCTGCAAGAGAAATAGCAAAACTTTAGAAAAGAAGCATGAAAAGAAAAGTGTAAAAGGCATAAGTAAAGTGCGTACTGTCGCCAGGGCTTGGGCTCCAAAAAGCTCGTTCCCCTCTAAGTCCTGTTGGAGGACAAAGTCTTGATAGTCCACCGGAGAGATGGAATGTTTGGACCATTCCTTGGACAGGGCTGTGCTGCCCAATATTGAGTCCTTGCCCCGGATCCCCCAGGCAGGTTGAAAATAGGCCCCTGGCCTCTGCTTGGTGCGCAAAACCTGGCTGGGACCTTCCTCATTTGGCTCCATAGCCTGAAGGAGGAACTCAGGGAAGCGATCACCAAGCCTAGGATCTTTGAAAATCTTCCCAGCCCTCTTCATCCTGGTCGTTTCCAGGTCCTTTGGCTTCGTAGCCTCCTCAATCTTCTCAGCCACTGCGACAAGCAAAGTCAGTTGAAAACTAATGGAATAAAAATGCAGGAAATAAAGTAGATGAAGGTAGGAACTTACTTTTCTTATGAACGGGCGAGAGGCCGCGTTCTACCAGGACAGTCTCCCGGATAAGATCCCAAGAATGGGAGGTGCCGTTGTCTTGCGTCAGGAGGTTGAAACCTCTAGCCTCCTCCTCAGACAAAGCTATGTCATTTGGGCTCCCATCCACGGCAATCCCAAAAGAAGATCGAAATAGGGAACCCCAGTCTCCACCCTCCCAAACTATAAACAAAAAATCCTTCTTCCACCCCAAATTGTTGTCAGGGATGGATTTCCCATTCACAATATGGGGGATAGTGGGGCGTTGGTTGATAGAAACCCAACCCGGACTTTTATCGGGGCTGTTCTTGAACTGGAAAATCTTCCTGAAAACAGCAACAGATGTGGGGATGCTGTGCTTGGCGCATTGCGACAGATAGCATAGGATCAACCTCCAGGAATTGGGGGGAAGCTGGCAAGGGCTGATGCCTACATCAGCCAAAAGTAAAGGAATGAATGGATGAAAAGGGAGTCTAATACCTGCCCTTAGAGTATCCCTATAGACGCATAGCGCGTCCTTCTTCCACTGACAGGCCCTGTCGGCCGGACCTGCAAGAACCAGCTTAAAAGGTTCTTTGATTCTGAAGCAGCCGCTCAACTTTTCCAGCTCCTTGGGATCCCGTAAGGCGCTGATATGATCGTGTGCGTCCAGATGCGCATCAGACGGATACTCGTCCCCTCGAGTGTTGATCATGTCGATTAAGGAAGTATACCTCGATCGAATAGGAAAATCATTGGACTTTCTAGCCACGTTCATCTTGGCCAAACGAGTCATTCTTTTGTCAGCCATCTGAAAAAAGGTATGAGGCACGTAAATAGGCTGTCTTAAAATGGCACACAATGGAAAAATGAACACAAAAAACAAAGGGAGAAATCTTACCTGAAAAAGCACTCCTGAGAAAGGCTTTGAGCTCCGACTTGCTGTTATTGCTCTGAGAATCTTAGCAGGAGAATGAAGAAGAAAACAAAGAAATGAGGAAGTGAGGAGTAGTGACCTTTCCTCATTCCTTTATATAGGAGGAAAAAGAAGTTGAAGGGACAAAAAGCCCATTAAGAACAAAGGCCCATGAGAAAAAGCCCAGGAAAAAGCATCTTCCAGAATATTCCTAGGAATTCTAGGGCATTCTAAACAGGGTGTGATAAAGCCCAGTAAAGAGGCCCAGTAATATTTGATAAAGCCCAATAAAGAGGCCCAGTAATATTTGATAAAGCCCAATAAAGAGGCCCAGTAATATTTGATAAAGCCCAATAAAGAGGCCCAGTAATATTTGATAAAGCCCAATAGAGAAATCCAGGCCCAAATCCAATTAGGATTTGGAAAATTCAGCTTTAGCCTTAAAAAATGTAAGGCCCAAATAAAAAGATGTAAGACCAGGATTCAGGTCGAAATCCAGGTCGTGGATCCTGCTCAAAAACTTTCGAGCAGACACCCGAAAATAACGGAGAAAAAAGACCAGGATTCAGGTCGAAATCCAGGTCGTGGATCCTGCTCAAAAACTTTCGAGCAGACACCCGAAAATAACGGAGAAAAAAGACCAGGATTCAGGTCGAAATCCAGTTCGTGATCCCTGCTCGAAATTTTTCGACTAGACTCACGAAAAAAGCGGAAAAAATAGAACTGAATTGAGGTCGAAACTTCGACTAGGAATGAGGTCGAATTAGACAAGCATTTTACAGAAATAAGGATTAAAAATCCAGGTCGAATTTCGACTAGGATCCTGGTCGAAATCCAGGTCGTGGATCCTAGTCGAAATTCTTCGACCAGGAATCAAGAAAACCAAAGAATTTTCGACCAGGATCCAGGTCGAAATTTCGACTAGGATCCTGGTCGAAATCCTAGTCGAAGGGCTCAAAATCAGAAGCTAAAAGTGGGGAATTGACGACCTAGATCCAGGTCGAAATTTCGACTAGGATCCTGGTCGAAATCCAGGTCGTGGATCCTAGTCGAAATCCTTCGACCAGGATGACAAGGCTGACCCCTATTTTCGACTAGGATCCAGGTCGAAATTTCGACTAGGATCCTGGTCGAAAAAAGGGCTGGAAATTTGAAAATTCCAGAAAATAAGGAAAAATCCCAGAAAAATTAGGGAAAATTCCAGAAAATAAGGAAAAATCCCAGAAAAATTAGGGAAAATTCCAGAAAATAAGGAAAAATCCCAGAAAAATTAGGGAAAATTCCAGAAAATAAGGAAAAATCCCAGAAAAATTAGGGAAAATTCCAGAAAATGAGGAAAAATCCCAGAAAAATTAGGGAAAAATCCAGAAATTAGGGAAAAAATCCCGGAAATAAGGGAAAAAATTCCTGGAAATCAAAATAATTCCTGAATAAAAGGAAAAACTCGTTGTAAACGTGTAGGTCGCTCCACACTTTGCGCAAGAACGAAACCCTGTAAGGGAATGAATAGACTTAACTTCTGTGAAACCTAATCAATGTTTCCCAAAAGTTGGGGGGCAAATGATAGGGATAAATAAATCCTGATTTTATTAATAATGGGCTGCTGGACCCAATAAGAAGATGTATGATATTCAGACCAGAAAGGTTAAGCCTGATGGACCAGATCAGGCCTGATGGAATAAAAAAGGCCCAAAAGCCCTGATTATTAATTAATTTCGTAATTAATTAATAAGGGAAAAATCAGCTGTTGAGAAGAGTCTTGATAAGGATATAAATCTTTATAGATAAGCCTCAAGGGGACCTAAAAGGATAAGGGATCAGTTTCCTACTATCTAGGACTCCAAAGTCCATTCTAACTATGAGACTTGCCCACCAAGTCTCCTATACCAAGTCCAATTCAAGGACCACCAACATCTATATAAGGGGTCTCACCCCCATCAATCAGAACTACGTTTTTTGACTTGATCCTTGGCAATCAGCAAGGTACGTAGGCATCTTGTTAAGGCAGATTGAGTCACGAAACACAAGAGCAGTCAAATCGAGCTTCGAAGCTCACGTTCCTTAGTATTAAATACAACAATTATATATAGTAGTTTTAATCCATAACACTTCAGAATCAACAAACTCAAACAAATCTACTCATGCAGCTGGCAAAAGCACAAGGCTTGACCCCGACCCTTGATGATAACAAAAAGGGGGAGAATAAAGGGGAAGGGGAAGGAGAGCCATCAACAACAGTTCAAATTTCTTAAGTGCTAGTTCCTGCCATCACCACTTCTCCAATTATTCAAATCAAAGGAAAGCTTGATGGAATTGATCTAATCCAGATAGCAGCAGCTGAATTGCAAGTCAAAGAGCAAAGGAAGAAGATTGATGAAAAGATGCAACAAATATTTGGTTCTACAACTTCTCAATCACAATCTGTGAAGCACAGCACAAAAGTGGAATCAATTATTGTGGAGCTCAAGCCAGTAGGGAGGAATAAGGTTGGAGAGACTTCTTCCATTGATTCGAAACCTATGGTTCTCAAGCCCAACAACAGATCTATTAAGGACTCTACAAAGAATCCTCTGAAAGAAGTGGATTTTCCCCTTCCAAAGGCTGATGAGGACAAGCTTTTGGGTAGAAGTATCACAAAGCTCAAAGAGACCATGGATGTGGCTGTAAGGAGGAACATGGCTATTATCTTCAGAGAGGGAAAGAGCATATGTGTGATGCAAGGACATCCCAAATTCTCAATAGCCAAGAGGGAAGAAACCAGAAGGTTGAAGGAAGAAGCCAAACAGCTAAAGGCTGACAAAAGAGCACAAGCAAAGCTTGAAAAACAGCTAAAGTCAAGTCAGGCTGAAGAACAAAAAGAAATGGAAGACAAAAGTGAAGATGAAGCTATGGGGGACATGGTTGATACTGATATGGAGGAAAGAAGTAAGGAAAGAGAAGAATGGCAGAAAGGGAACAGAAAGAAGGCCAATGCAAAGAGAAAGATGGTAGATGAGACTGAAAAAACCCAATCAATATCCAAACCACTACCCTCTATTCCTGAACCCATTGTGCCTGACCCCTTCATGAATATTCATGGTAAAACAATCATTCCTAAGGAGGAACCAATTGATTGGGACACCATCAAATTGCCCACCTTCTTAACCTCTTCTCCCCCATCAAAGAAGCAGAAAAGAAGAATCAAATCAACACCCTCTAAAGCCTCAATCAAATTCACACAGAAGCCTAAGCCTAAGCCTCAAGCCTCTAAGGATGATTATGTTCACATCTGTGACATAAAAGAATTTTCAGACATTGAACTCTATCTGGATGAGCTGGAGGAAGTAAGGGGAATAGCTGCCTACAGACAGCTACCAGAAAGACTAGTGTTCAAATATAAAGGAAGTGGGGAAAGAACTTGGCCTCTCTACAGGATTCTGAATGAAGGCTACTCTACCTTGATTAGAGTCTACTCAGCCATACAAAGGGATTCTGGCTTTACCAGGACTGCCAAGACTGAGATTCTCAACAAGATTGCCAACATAAGGAAAACTTGGAGGGAGCCCAATGCCTTGCCTAGAACATTATCATTCAAGAAAGAGGAATTACAGTTCACAAATCACCTCATCTATTGATGGAGTTCAGAGACAACAAAGGAGTCAGAAGATTTTTCAGAATTGAAGATCAGCTCAAGATTGCCAGTAATGAAACTCTCAAGGATATGCAATCTAAGTTGGACATCAATGAAGAAGATGAAGCTGAATTCTACAGACAACTTCAACTTCAAATAGAGGAGAATGACAGGAGGCTAGGAAAGAAAACAAGGAATCAAAGGAAAAGAAACTAATCTGCTCAGGCTAAAGGAGCACCCTTGGAAACAATGTAATTCTTCAATTCCATCTCAGCATACACATTTTTGTAGCACTTTTGAATTTTTGCTTTATTACAGTTTATATATTTGTCATGTGTTTTGTTATCATCAAGCTAAACCCAAATTTATGCCTACAGTTCTAGTAGACATAAATAGGGGGAGATTGTTAGGAATATGTGTATTAGTTTGATGATAAGTTAAACAAAACACTTAAGTAGAAATCTAGTGTTTGTAGCCTCAACGGATAAGACCATCTTGGCTATCCGTTGAAGGAGTAGTTTTACTTAGCAATAAGTTTAGTATTGTAGCACATTTCATTCTCTGGATTCAAGTTGTAATTCTTAGATGTTGTAGGAAATTATCAGTCATGTTGACTACTAGTGGATATGCAAATAGGAGGGCTAATTGTAAATATTTCATGCCTTGTAATTTTGTATAAGTGAAGAAGTATCAACGGATATTGAAGACCTTCAACCGATAAGAAACAAAGCTTCAAGGGATGTCTCTAATGCTTCAACGGATAATATCCATCAACGGATAAGTGCTTCAACGGATAAAGACTTCAACTGATAATGCATCAACGGATAAAGCTTCAACGGATAAAGCCTCAACGGATAAGGCATCAACGGATGAAAGCTTCAACGGATGCTTAGTTCATTAGCAGTTGATAGTGACAATTCACAAGCTGACAGAGGCACATGGGTTGACAGAGACAAACTGAAATGTGGAAGCCTCTAGGAGGAATCAAGAAAATGCAGCATTTCCATTCTGATGCAAACAAGGAAGTATTCAAAGATCTACAGCCAAGCCTAAATTGCATTTGATAGAGAAATGAAGAAGAAACATGTGAAGAATCTTTTTAATTGTATTTTACAGTTTTGTCTTCACTTGTAAACTTGGTGATATATAAACCAAGTAGCAGCTAGTAATTATATAAGAATTTTCCTGAGCTGTTTAGAAATATCCAGAGAGAAAATCATCTAGTTTGTACTAGGAAGCAGCCGTGATTTAATTCTTTGAATCACAGATTTTCTGAAATAACACATCTCTGGTGGAACAACAAATCCATCAGAAAAGTTTTTAAGTTCTTTGTGTTCTTTACATTTGTGTTTGAATATATATATCTGTTTGTATTAGCTTCAAGCAATTCACACACATTTGTTCACTAAAACACTTAGCCTTAGAAACTACTCAAAACTTGAAAAAGTTTTGAGATTTACATTCAACCCCCCTTCTATAAATCTCATTGTTAGTCCACTGGGAATAACAACTGTTATAATTTTAAAAACCTCAGTAGCAGGGAGCCTGATGGTTTTATATGGTCAATGTGTGTCGAGGATCCTCAATAGTTATGAATCACTTGTTATGTGGTTTGAAGCTTTGATATGGGCTGATCACCCTTCATTGCTCATAGCGCCGTGCAGATTTCCAATTCCATTCACTTATTAAAGACTTGAACTTAATTTTGAGATTTTATAATGTTGATTTACTTTCTGTTATTGTTTTATCGAGCTTATGATGAATTGTTATACACTATTATTCACTTGCTGAGCGTTTTGCTCATTAATATTGTTATTGATGTTATCCCTTCAGTGAAACCCGAAGATAGTTCATTTCAAGCAAACCACGCGTAAGACATGTAGGACCTCGGGGTATGCCTACCGTCAGATGTTAGAGCAGGTAGGGAACTAGTAGTTCCCTAATGTTTATAAACTTTGGGTTTAAAAACTTGGTAGTAATTTGACATAAGATATTTTGGTCTGTAATATTAAAAGAAGTTAGATGTTGTTCAAACCCATTCCTGTGAATCCGGGGATTATGGTTAAGGCTTGTAGCTTTAATATTCTAACTATTTGTAGTACTTTACTGTTTAATCAATATTATGCATATTTCTGCTAGTTAGTAATGTGGGTCCGTCACAGGTTGGTATCAGAGCTACAGGTTTGAGTCACTGAATAATATAGGATAATTGAATATAAAATAGGAGTTTAGAGGATAGGATGAACTTAGATCATTTGGGTTTTTGGGACGTTAGAATCTATAGGTTTTTCTTTAACCCTTTTATTTATAACCGTATATATATACATATAAGTGTCTAACATGCATCATCCTCATCGACTCTCGGATTCCCTACTGCTGTGACATTCCCTCTTTACGAGCAGATGGTAAGGATGGTTGATCGACTGGAAGGTGAGAACGTGAATCTTCGAGGTAGGGTGGACCAGTTGTACAGCGAGGATTTTGATGACGAGCACAACCGACCCCGACTGATATCCAGGCTTGAGGAGATCATCCAGATGGCTGAGGACCGATTGGCATTGATGATTCTACACTATGAGAGAGAGAGAGAGAGAGTCAGGTCACTCTTACCACCATTGCCGACGAGCTCCGCCGAGTGATTAGCCGTGTCCGTGCCCCTGTTTCCCCACCATCCTCTTAGACTATCATATAGTCTACTTATTTCCAGCATCGTTGTTGATTGGTACTTTGATTTCCATTTGTACCTGGTACCCGGATTGTTTCGGGAAGACTTTATTTCATGTTCGTACTTTATTCACACTTTTCATTCGAACTAATGTTAATTTCGCACTTTGATTATCTTTATTGCCATCTCATTACCATGTTATATGCTTTCTTAGATAGAATTTTGTCGTTTAAATGTTGTTGACCCCTTTAGAACTTGATTATGTCTAATATTTCCCTAAGATATCCCTTGAATATACCTTTGCTTATATAATTGCATCTGCTAGTTGTGATACCTTGTACCTTAATAAGTTGCACCTCATCATGGAATAACAATAATAATAGACCTTTGCATTGTTGAACACACCTTGAATAAGACCTTATTACTTAATATTTACTCTTGTTATAACTTGTTTATGCAAATATTGAACTGTGAATAAACCTTACTTGTCTACATTCAGAATCATGCCTTCTCGTAGAGCTCGCAACACCAATACCGGGGATCATGAAGATCCACCACCCAACTTGGCTCAACTTATGCAAATACTTTACCAATAATCTGTTACTTTTGCTCAACAACAACAACTCCTTCAACAATAACTTCAACAACAACAACAACCACCTTCACCACCACCAACCCCTACAACTTTTAAATCATTCCAAGCTATGAAACCACCGGAATTCTGTGGAACTCAAGACCCTGTAGAAGCCCAATCATGGCTTAAAGAGATGGAGAAAGCTTTCACGCTAGCTGTTGTAAGTGAAGACAAGAAGGTCGACTATATATCTTATTTTCTAAAAGGCGAAGCGAACTATTGGTGGGATTCAGCCCGTGCTTTAGAAGAAGAAGAAGTTATCACTTGGGATAGATTCAAGAAGATATTCTTAGACAAGTATTTCCCGAGGTATATACAGACTCAAATGGAATTGAAGTTCTTTGAATTGAAACAAGAAGGAATGACTGTGGGAAAGTACGAGAAAAAATTCACTGAATTGGCTAGGTTTGTTAGAGATTATGTGGACACGGATGAAAATAGAGCGAAGAGATTTCAACAAGGATTGAAGCCTTGGCTACGAAGCAGAGTGGCTGCTTTGGAATTGACCACATATACTGAAGTGGTTCAGAAGGCGATGGTAATCGAAGGAGAAAGTGATCAAAACTTGAAGGAGAAAGAGAGTAAGAAAAGAAAGTTTGGAAACAATGGTGAAGTATCGGCTTAAGGGAGCCAAAGTGGAAGGAATTTCAAGAAGTTTGGATTTCCGAACCAAGGAGGACCCCGAAGCTTTAAGAAGGGTGATAATAAGAGTCATAAGAATAGGATTCAAGGGCCAAGTGGTCAAAGATCCCAGCAAGCAACAAATCCGGAGTGTAAATTCTGCAACAAGAGACACATGGGTAACTTCAATAAGGCTGACATCGTTTGTTTCAAGTGCAATTTGAAAGGTCATTATACGAATGAGTGCCGAAGCCTGAAGCCTTTTGTTACATGCTTCAAGTATGGAAAGACCGGTCATATGTCGAGGGATTGCAAGACCCCCGGAAATAACAAGTTGATGTAATTGACGGCCACCCCTTACAATCAACTAATGACATCTTATGTTCAACTCTTCAACTACCTTCAAATCAACCTTTTGAATCTGTAACTCCAGTGTTCCCTCCCTCCTATCCTGCTCAGGCCAGGATATTCAACGTGAATATCAAGGATGTTGTTCAGAGTTCTGAAGTTATGGCAGGTACGTTTTCTGTCAACAATATCAATGCTAAAGTGTTATTTGATTCCGGAGATACTAGATCTTTCATATCTGAATCTTTTGTTGTCAAGTTGAATTATGAAATTGAACCGTTAGTTGAACCCTTATCTATCATTTTGGCTAATCGAGAACGAGTATCTGTTAAAAGTATTTGCCCTGGTGTAAAGTAGAGATTTCAGGCTATAGTCTCCCTGATTCCCTTATACCTTTTTAACTAGGAGAATTTGAAGTTATATTAGGAATGGATTGGTTAGAAGAACATGGTGATCAAATAGATTGTAAGAAGAAGAAAGTGATTCTTAAGTCCCCTCAAGGAAAGAAAGTAGAGTTTAAGGGCAGAAATAAGTTAAAACATTTTTTACAATGATTCAAGCTAAAAAGTTCTTAAGACAAGGGTGTGAAGGGTATTTGGCTCATGTATTTGACAGATCTAAGGAGATGCCGAATATAGAAAGTATTCTGATAGTTAACGAATTTTCCGATGTATTTCCGAACGAACTTTCTGGATTGCCGCCTGACCATCAACTTGAGTTTTTTATCGACTTAGCACCCGGCGTGGAACCTGTATCGAAGGCACCTTATCGTATGGCACCAGCAGAAATGAAGGAATTGGCCAAGCAACTACAAGAGTTATTGGATAAAGGAGTTATAAGGCCGAGTGTATCTCCGTGGGATGCTCCAATTCTGTTTGTGAAAAAGAAAGATGGAAGCATGAGACTGTGCATTGACTATTGAGAGTTGAACAAATTGACAATTAAGAATAGGTACCCTTTACCTCTTATTGACGACTTATTTGATCAACTTAAGGGAGCAACTTACTTCTTCAAGATTGACTTACGATCGGGATATCATCAGTTGAAGATTAAGTCGGAAGACATACCAAAGACTGCTTTCAGAATCAGATACGGACATTACGAGTTTCTAGTTATGGCATTCGGATTGACAAATGCACTAGCCACCTTTATGGATTTGATGAACCGAGTATTCAAGGAGTATTTGGAAAAGTTTGTCATTGTGTTTATCGACGACATTCTAATATACTCAAAGATCAAGGAAGAACATGCTGAACATCTGAGAATAGCTTTGGAGACTTTAAAAAAGGAGAAGTTATATGCAAAGTTTTCGAAGTGTGAATTCTGGCTACGAGAAGTTCAATTTCTAGGGCATATTGTTGGAAGTGAAGGTATTCGAGTTGATCCAGTGAAGATAAAAGTTTTAATAAATTGAGAAAGGCCAAAGACCCCGACTGAAGTTAGAATTTTCATAGGATTGGCCGGATATTATCGAAGATTTGTGAAGAATTTCTCGAAGATTGCAGTACCATTGACAAAATTGACCCGAAAGAATGAGAAGTTTGAATGGATGGAGAGTTGTGAAAAGAGTTTTCAAGAATTGAAGTAGAAGTTAGTCAATGCTCCAGTATTAGCCCTGCTAGATGATCGAGGAGACTTTGTAATATTCAGTGATGCGTCACACAAAGGATTGGGATGTGTTTTAATGCAACACGGGAAGGTGATAGCCTACGCGTCAAGACAACTTAAGCCTCACGAACAAAGGTACCCAACTCATGACTTGGAATTGGCTGCAATTATGTTTGCTCTTAAGCTATGGAGACATTACCTATATGGAGAGAAATGCGAGATTTATATGGATCACAAGAGCATGAAGTACATTTTCACTCAGAAGGAATTAAACATGAGGCAACGAAGATGGTTGGAGTTGAATGAGGACTACGATTGCACAATCAATTATCATTCCGGGAAAGCGAATGTAGTAGTGGATGCCTTAAGTCGCAAGGAGAGATTGAATATGTTGACTATGGTCCAAGAGTTATCAAAGGAATTTGAGAAGATGGGAATTGAGATTTGAGCCCCAAGTGTGCCCACAGAAATGATTTGTACGATGACTCTTCAACCAGAATTATTAGGAAAGATTAAGAAGTGCCAAATAGAAGTGATGAATCAAAGGATGAATGAGTTGTCCGGAGAAGAGATTTGCACTCAAAAAGACAACCAATGAATTCTAAGATTCTCATCAAGAATTTGGATACCGAATGTGGAAGAATTGAAGAATGAGATTTTGAAGGATGCTCACAACTCAGAATTTTCTATTCACCCGAGAAGCACAAAAATGTACCAAGATTTGAAACAGAACTTTTGGTGGCCAGATATGAAGAAGGATATTGCACAATGGATTAGTAGATGTTATACTTGTTAAAGGGTAAAAGCCGAACATCAGAAACCGAGTGGACTAATTCAACCCTTAGAGATACCTGAATGGAAGTGGGAGCACATTGAAATGGACTTTATAGTTGGATTACCAAGGACAAAATTAAATCACGATGCTATTTGGGTAATAATTGATCAATTGACTAAGTCGGCTCATTTTCTACAAATCAACAAGAAATTCTCAATGGACGAGTTGATTCATATATATCTAAAAGAAATTGTTACTCGCCATGGAGTTCTAGTATCTATTATGTCGGATAGAGACCCTCGTTTCAACTCCATATTTTTGAAGCAATTCCAAGGACATTTGAGAACTTGACTCAAGATGAGCACTGCCTACCACCCACAGACGGAAGGACAAAGTGAGCGCATGATTCAGAACATAGAAGACATGATGAGATCCTGTGCTTTGGACTTCAAAGGAAATTGGGATGAACATTTGCCTGTGGGTAGAGTTTTTGTATAACAATAGCTTTCATGCCAGCATTGGAATGCCCCATACGAAGCACTTTATGGAAGGAAGTATAGATCACCTATATATTGGGATGAAGTTGGAGAGTGAAAGGTAATTGGCCCTGAACTGATTCAACAAATGAAAGAAGCGGTAGATTTGATTCGAAGTCAATTGATCACGGCTTAGGATAGACAACGAAAGTACGATTATCCACACAGAAAAGATGTAGAATAAGAAATAGGAGAAATCGTTATATTGAAAGTGTCACCCTGGAAAGGGATATCTAGATTTGGCAAGAAAGGAAAGTTGAGTCCAAGATTTGTCGGACCTTTTGAGATTTTGGGTAAAGTTGGAAAATTGGCGTACGAGTTGGCCTTACCGCCTCAAATGCAGCACATTCACAACATTTTTCACGTATCATTGCTTAAGAAGTTCAACCCCGACACCAAATGTATCATAGAGAATGAACCCGTAGAGATTGAGCCAGATTTGTCTTATATCGAGCAGTCGGTTAGCATTCTAGATAGCAAAGATAAAGTGTTAAGGAATAGAATAGTTCCTTTAGTTAAAGTTTTGTGGAGAAATCCCAAAGTTGAAGAGTCAACATGGGAGTTAGAAAGTGATATGTTAGATAAGTATCCTTATTTGTTTACTTAGATTCTGGGGATAGAATCCTTTAAGGGGGAAGGTTGTAACGCCTGTAAATATTTGTTATGAATGTAATATAATATTCCGTTTTGTGCACTATGTAATTTTCGTGTATTAGATGTCAGAAATTATGTGAATTCAATGTGTTCATATATATTCTTCATTGTGTGGCATTGTGAATATTGTTAGATTATTTATAAGCGTATAATTAATTGTACGCAAGAAAAAAATTTTACGCAATTAAATAATATTTGAGTTTATCGTGAATAGATAATAATTGTAATAGTTGCGATTAGATGATAGATTACGATTCGTATAATAGCGGCTTAGAATCAAATTGTATTTTCTTATGCGACTTAGAATTGTTAATTATATTTATTGTGGCTTGTTTATTAGAGTATTGATCTTAGAAAATTCTTTTCAAAAATATTCTTGTTCAAAATTTTTGAAATTTTTTTTATAAAACTTCTAAAATCTCATAATATTTATGGTATTAATTTTGTAATTTATAGAGTTGTATTTTATTTACTAAAATTCATTCTTTTTAATCATACCTTTATTAATTATTGGATTACTAGTATATTGTTAATTATATTTATTGTAGCTTGTTTATTAGAGTATTGATCTTAGAAAATTCTTTTAAAATATATTCTTGTTCAAAATTTTTGAATTTTTTTTTATAAAACTTCTAAAATCTCATAGTATTTATGGTATTAATTTTGTAATTTATAGAGTTGTATTTTATTTACTAAAATTCATTCTTTTTAATCATACCTTTATTAATTATTGGATTACTAGTATACCCTTGCATGCATTTTATAATATTCCGTTTTGTGCACTATGTAATTTTCGTGTATTAGATGTCAGAAATTATGTGAATTCAATGTGTTCATATATATTCTTCGTTGTGTAGCATTGTGAATATTGTTAGATTATTTATAAGCGTATAATTAATTGTACGCAAGAAAATTTTGTTACACAATTAAATAATATTTGAGTTTATCGCGAATAGGTAATAATTGTAATAGTTGTGATTAGATGATAGATTACAATTCGTATAATTAGAATTGTTAATTATATTTATTATAGCTTGTTTATTAGAGTATTGATCTTAGAAAATTCTTTTAAAATATATTCTTGTTCAAAATTTTTGAAATTTTTTTTATAAAACTTCTAAAATCTCATAGTATTTATGGTATTAATTTTGTAATTTTATAGAGTTGTATTTTATTTACTAAAATTCATTCTTTTTAATCATACCTTTATTAATTATTGGATTACTAGTATACCCTTGCATGCATTTTAGCTTATAATAGGGTCTAAGGCTAAGACCGTCAATTCCAACCCCACTAACTTGCTAGTTAACTTCTTTAACCTTGAATTCATTTTTGTCACAACTAGCAAGCGGGATACTTGTGTAAATTCTCCATTCTACTACCACTTTTAGTAAAAAAACCAAAAGAATACTCTCATTATTCATCTCACATCCACTTAAACACTTCACCCTCTCCTCTTCTCTCTCCCTCTCGGCCGAAGCACACCACCACCCCCATTCTTGCCATTTTTTTTCACTTCTCTTCATTTTCTTTCACTTCTCAAGCTAGTCAAGCCAAGACCTTCATCATCTAGTGGATTATCTTCATTTTGAGGTTAGTTTTGTATGTGCATGTTGATGAAGCCGAAGTTGAGGCCTAGCTATTGTAAACTCAAGGTTTCAACCATGGTGGCTTATAGAAATGAGCAATATATGATCTTGGAGAGGTGTTATACTTATATTTTTCCAAGTCATACTCATTGTTCATGACATTTGGCAATGACTCTATGAAGAGCCGAATGTGTGATATGTTGTCCTTGAAATTTTATGACTTTCGGCAATGTTTCATGATTTTCGAAAGTTTTGCTTTTAAAAATGAGGTTTTGTAGATTTCCAGCCCTTTCATGCTATGTTTCTTTCATTATTTAACATGTTATAATCCTTGTGTAGAAGATTTAACCATTGCATGTTGGTTTGTGAGAAGATCTGAAACAAAATGCCATGTGTGATGCCATTGTGCTTTGATACTTGATATTTTGTGAGTTTCATGCCATGATTCCTTTGATAAAATGTTATTTTAGATTATATATGATGATATGAGCTTATGTTCAGTAGGTGTCATGAAGTTACCATGCATGCTTACTTCGAAATTTTGCTTTAAAATGTTAAGTGATGGTGTGTCTTGTGATGTGTTACTTTGCTTGTCTTTATAATTGATCTTCATGCTAAATAAATTGCAAATGGACCTTATATGTTGTTAATAAGTAGGTGTTAGTGAATTTTAATACTTTCCTTGGTTGGTTGTTGGTTATTTTTGGTGTAATGAAGAGAGTTAAGGTGGAAGGAGTCACGTTGGTCATAGCAGGGTAGAATTATGTACTAGAAGTTTAGGTCATTTTAGGTGGGTTTTAGCAAGGCCTTGGTAGGCCTGAGCTCAAGGGAGTTGGGACTTGGTTCATACATGCGTCCAGTAGCTTTAAAATCAATAAAAACTTGCATTTGGTTAGGTGCACACACAAAAACCCGAGAGCAGCTTAGAACAGGGCACAATTAGGTAGACTTGACTTTTATTCAATAATAACTATGACAGAGGTTAGGCCATCATGGGGCCTTGGTCTAAATAGACATAATGAAGTCTTAGGAAGCTTAAAAAGTCATTAAAACAAGTAATTGAACTAGATAAATGAGTTTTAAGTTGGTAACATCAGGGCAGTGTAGTACTCAGGTAAGGCAGAACTGTGCCAACTTGGCATAGAGGCCTAGGGAGGTCTAACTGAGGCCTTGATGTCAAAGAAATTACAAAAGTTGGATTAAAGTCATAAGAATTCATAGGAGTCAGATTATAGCAAAGGCACAATATAGAAATTCATATTTCTGCCAAGGCACTCAAAGGGGTGCCAAAGTGTGCAACTAAGGGAGTCTAGTTGGTGCATTGGTTATTAAGAGTCCTTATAAGTGAGGCCTCTGAGTCATATCATCTCTGTGAGATATTTAGAGTCTTTTCAAGCTTTGTGAATTGGTTAGGAGTTAAGGACTTAGGTGGAGATACCTTATTTCCACCATAACACCCAAGAGTCACCATTAGAGTCACATTTAGAAACTTAGTAAGGTACATTGCATAGTATGTGTGTCCTGTGTGAGGCCTTGACCTCATAATGAGTTTGCGAGTTATTTTAGGTTATATAAGTTAATGAGAGTCATATTGGGCAAATGCCCCAAGTAGAATAGCATTATTTTTCCAAGGCACACAAATGGTGCCAAGGTGTACATTCAGGTAAGTTAAGTAATGTGCATTGCATTTGTGAGTTATTTAAAGTGAGGCACAAGTGTGCCTTACTAACTTTAGGTTGAGTTGAGGTCTGTAAATGAGGATTAGGAGTATTGGTCATGATAATTGTATGTTATATGGTCAATTGCTTAAGTGACTAAGGTAGTAAATGGAACTACGTGTACTATTAATTAAGTGATAAATTGTCATGCCATTCTTTGCTATGTGTTATATGTGATGCATATATTACTTGTAATTAGTTAAGTTTAAGTGTATATGTATATATATGTATATATATATATATATTATACGCAAAAGGGTTGTTAGGTCACACACACTGTAGAAGGGGGTTGAATATAGTGTCTAGCACAATCAAATCGAATTAAGAACACATGTATGAAACACAGAATAATCTTATTAATAAAACAGTATTACAATGGAACCGTCCTCTCTTAGTGATGAACAAATATCACGAGAGCTGCTAGGGTTACAATGAATAATATTCTCGATTAAGATAACACATATAGTGTAAACCCTATGCTGTGTTTATATAGACACACAGTTACAAGATAAACTTCTAATTGATATCGAACATAAGTTTGCATCCTAAAATATATCAACTAGTTATCTTTTCTTCCAAGTATTCTATTCTTCATAGAATTCTTCTTCATGCATATCTCTTCTTGTGTTTGCCTTAATCTTCTTTCCTTCAATTAGTCGTCTTCCTCATCTGAATTTCTTCTTAAGTCCTGATATTATCTCCTGATAAATATCTCCTGATAACTTAAGTTCTGATATCTTAAGTTCTGACTTCAGTATAAGTAGTGATTTCTAGTTAAGTCCTGATTTGTCCTATTAGTTAAGATCTGAAAAATAAACACAAATCAGTATTAGATATGACATCACAAATATATCTAACAAGGGTAGTTAGCAAGTGTTGTGACGAGGATACTATTTATTATAGGTTCAAGTAGGAGGCCAGGAAATGAGCCCTTGGACGATTTCATTCAAGTGCTCAGTAAGCGTAGTCCAGGAAAGTGAACTCTCAACTTACCTCTATAATTCTGTTTCTTGTGATTAAATACCCTGTGATGCATGACTACAGTTTTAATAAGAATAAATAGTCCCTGACATCACCCAATAATTAGACCTTGGATTTAGTTAATCGCTTTCATACTTGAATTGATCCATTTTAATCACATATTACCTCATACCCACATGAATACCCTACAATAGTCCCTTAATAACACTCCCTCATTTTAGACAACCTGTCACTTGAACCTCGACAATACATACACTTGTTATCTTGTCCTTGATCAAGAACCCTTTGAATTAAAATGAATTGATAAAAGGAATTGGATGGTATTTTCTAATAAGACTGAGGTGCCAGTCACTGTTACAATTTTAAAAACCTTAGTAGTAGGGAGCCTGATGGTTTTATATGGCCAACGTGTGTCGAGAATCCTCAATAGTTGTGAATCACTTGTTATGTGGTTCGGAGCTTTGATGTGGGCTGATTACCCCTCATTGCTCATAGCGTCATGCAGATTTCCAATTCCATTCACTTATTAAAGACTTGAACTTATTTTTGAGATTTCATAATATTGATTTACTTTCTGTTATTATTTTATCGAGCTTATGATGAATTGTTATACACTGTTATTCACTTACTGAGCGTTTTGCTCATTCATATTGTTATTGATGTTATCCCTTCAGTGAAACACGAAGATGGTTGGTTTCAAGCAAACCGCGCGTAAGACATGTGGGACCTCGGGGTATGGCTACCGTCAGATGTTGGAGCAAGTAGGGAACTAGTAGTTCCCTAATGTTTATAAACTTTGGGTTTAAAACTTGGTAGTAATTTGACATAAGATATTTTGGTCTGTAATATTGAAAGATGTTAGATGTTGATCAAACTCATTCCTGTGAATCCGGGGATTATTGTTAAGGCTTGTAGTTATAATATTATAACTATTTGTAGTAGTTTACTGTTTAATCAATATTATGTATATTTCTGTTAGTTAGTAATGTGGGTCCGTCACAGACAAACTAAGAAGTAAGCACAAAACTTGTGGTAAATATAATCTTTGGTCTACTGTAATTTTAAATATAAAGAGAACCAACTTATCTCTAGTATCTTGAAATGTTCACACTAGTATCCATTTCAGACAGGAATAATGTTGGTATGACTGATTTTGCAGTTATATAATCAGTTAATTCAAACATCTCAAGAAGAACATGTATAAACAATGTTTGACTTATCAAGATTTCATCATTCACTTTATTTACTTGAGCATCAAGAAAATAAGTGAGTTCACTCATCATGCTCATTTTATAGTTAATCATTCATTTACTTTGATATACGTTTTTCAAGATTTATCAATAGTAGAGTCAATGATTATATTATTCACACAAAAAGATAAAATTACACTAGAGAAATATGTATTTCTAAAAGAGAAGAGATTTAGTTTTTATCTCAAAGAAATATTTCTTGGGTAAATACTGATAACAATAGCCATACCATGCGTTAGATAATTGCATTGATCCATGTAGTGCTTTCAGAAGCTAATCCACACACTCTGCAATTCTTGAATCATCAACATCCTAAGATTGAGGTACAGATGCTTCTTCTTTAAGATCTTCAGTTTGAAAAGCACCGCAAATTCCATTTTGATAGATTTTGAATTTGACATTAGCTGAACAAACATGAAATATTTTGATTGCTTATATCTTTGTTACCCGTGAAACTATCATTGTTAATCATTACTTTCTACAAATAGTCTTCAGCTGGATTAGACTTATTTCTTGAAATCATGCCATTTTCATCCTCCTTGCGTCTCGGTACCCAATTGATTTATTTGACTATACTGTCTTCTGATCTACACACTAGCTCCTTAATTTTGTTTGTCTTAAGTTGATTTGACATTTGTTGATGTTGGTGAGACTACGTAGCTATATGAACAGTTACGGGATAACTCAATACGAGAACAACACTAGAACAGGGTAGGTTAATAATACTACGACTATACAAGATGTAACGCCCTCCAGACCCGGGGTATAAGTCTGGGGGTTACGAGCTAATCACCAAACCTGTATAATCTTATTAATAAATAATAAGGAAATGAAACTAAACCCCTTTAACACTAACCAGGACCTTTTTAGGTTGAAGTATGAAAACAAGAACCACTAACTACTTTTATTACAAACCAACATTCAAAATCTCACAAACTATTTTTATTACAAACCATTGTCTAATTTATTTTAAACTAAGTTCATCTTTTATTCAAACATACATATTATCTATCAACACTCTACCTGTTCGGGCAACTCAAAGCTTTCTTCCTGGATTGGGATCAACACCTTGGGTATGAGAGGATCCCGAGGCTTGACCCGCTGGGTTTCATATTCCTTCTTAACTGAAAACAATAAGGTGAATAACAATAAAAGGGGTGAGCCAAAAATTGCTCAACAAGTCCACAAAATATAAATAGTGTTAAAGCAATTTAAATGAATCTGTAACCCGTGTATATCTGCAAAGATATAACCTCACGAGAATAGAAAGAAGGCCATTACTGGCGAATACAAACGAACTGAACTGGACTCAAGTTCGCAGCTATACCCTGCTGATCAGCCAGGATACAGTGCAAATCTATATCTCACTATATAGATCCCGTCGGGCACTCAGGCACTACGGCCTATCTCAAGGATCCGGTTTTGTTCCGGTCCTTAGGATTAAGTAAACTTAATCCCCAAAGTAGTATTATCCAGTCCCTGGAATAGCAACCGGAACAATCAGTATGCTTTGATATATTCTAATCACTAGAATATATCAATAATTGTGAATGACAAACTGTATATGAACAATGAATTCAAATGAAAAGAATAAATCAAGAATCGAAATGGAATATGAGAAAGAGAATTAAAAGAGTACAAGCGTAATAAGAATTTGAAATGAATATTACTATTCTGAAAGTAGAATAGGGGAGAAACTTGCCTTCTGCGCGACTCACTGCAATTAAATCACTTTCGTCTATCACCTACTCAACCTGCCTTGCTGGCTTAGCTTCTGTTAGCAAAATAGACTGGTTAAGTCATTTTGTACTTCAATTGCATCTTGAATCGACTTCATTTCGTTCCTATTATCTACCCATACGCTTATGACTGACTCGTATATTACATATAAGCAAGTAAGACTCGGTTAACCACGTAATACACATAAGCACATAAGCACATAATCATTTTTTTATAGTTAAAATAATTTTTAGAATCAAAATCGACTTGCTGATTGTTCCGCTGATCCCCTTTTGCCTCATTTCTCATTTTTCCGGAATTTTTCGGACTCGTCTCGGCACACATTTCGATTGATAATTAAGTAATTAATAAAGTCAACTAATTTCTAGAAGAAATTAGGTCTTCATATTATTTTTAATGAAAAAAATTCATTTTTCTGAGTAAAATGGCTTTCGTTTCGCTCAATTCGGACTAACGGTTGAATTATTATCAATTCAACACTGATAATTCAATTTATTATTCAATATAAGTAATTATTACAAATTTTTAAATCCTAAAATAATTATTTAAGAAAAATCAAAGTCAAAAATAATTTTTCTATAATTTTTGGAGTTAAAATGAATAAGTTATGATTTATTGAAAGTTACATGATTAATTATCAAAATAATTAATTATTTTTAATGATTAATAAATAATAAATAAATAAATAATAATTAATAAATAATTATTTGATAATTTAAAATAATTAATCCCTAATTATTAGGATTAATCAAAATTTTTATTACAATTATTTATAATTTATTATAATTTATTTGATTAGATCGATTATTTATAAATAAATAATCGATACAATCAGCTGGTACAATAACTATCGAATAAATACACTATTATTCGAATCAAAATTCAATTCAACGATTAATTACTCGTATTTCTACGAGTTGTTCGCATTCTTCACATAATTATCGAAACACTACGATTATTATTACAATTTATACGATTTAAATTAAATATTTATATTTAATTACCCGATACGAATAATAATTATTATGATACTTTACGAATCATTAACTATCGTCCGAATAATCATAATAATAATCGAATTTATCGTTCAATTACCCGTATGAATACGAGTTACTCGTTTTATTTAACTAATTATCGACTCTTTAAATAATACTATTCGATTCATTTTAATCCTTAATTAGTAATTAATAACTTAATTACTGAATAATAAATAAATAAATAGATAGATAAATAATTAGATAAGTAACTAAATTCGAATTTCTAAATTTAGAAAATAATTTAGAAATTATTATTAATAATTTTCAGAATTTTAATTATATTTTTAGAAATTACAAAACTAATTTCTGATTTTATAAAATAGAAATAATAAATATAAATATCAGAAACAGTTTTTAGGAAATGGAATTAGATTTTAATGGATTGAAACCGGGTTATATTTCCGGGTTGACGGGTCGAAAATCGGGTCCCCAAGAACATGGGTCGACCCGCCGGATTCTGGGAAAAGCTCCGGCCACCGGCGGAGTTTTCCGACGACTCCACCTGACGTTCCCAGAGCATCGTTTCTTCGGGTTTTTGACGCCATTCGATTTCCCTGAACTGCAGCTACCTATTCCCGGTGTCACCATCATCAAATCGTCCCTCCTCTGCCATCTCCGGCCGAAGGTCGAAGTTCTCCGACGAACTTCACCGGAAAATCGAGTCTCATCGAAACGTTAACCAAAATTCACAAAACTGATACCAAATCAAAGCTTAAACCATTTACAATCGATCCCCAACCATCACAACAACCACAGATTACTCAAAATCACAGAAAATCGAATCAAAAATTCGGGTAAAACTACAAACTCGAACCATACCCTCCCGGGGTTATACCAATCAATTGAATACTCAAAATCATTCCTAAAACTCAGGGGAAGCTATACGAACCATCAAAATCATCAAACAATTCAAGAATCAAAAACGCCTAATTCGACTATAAACCCTAAAAATACAAATTGAAAATCAAAGCAAAAAAACATGAAATTGATTATACCAATCGAAAGTAGAGATCAAGAGCTTTGCAATGACTACTTTCATGTCTGATTTGGAGGTCGGAATCACGATGAAATCTCTGATTGAAGTCAGGAACACCAAACCCTAATTTCTGGAAAATTGGGGAAAATTGCTGAATTTTCTGATTTTAATTAATTAAATTAATAATAATTAGGGTATTTATAGCTGCAAAATTAATACTCCTAAATAAAATTAAAGGGCTAATTATACATTTAATAAAAATATTTGGCCCTAATTTTCATAATTTTTGGGTATTAAAATTTAATTTATAATTATTTTATATATACAATATATATGTCAAAATTTCCCAAAAATTGTGAATAATGTAAAAATACAAAGAAATGGTATAAATAAAAGTCCTATAATTTTATAAAAATATGATTTTGTGGGATTTTTAACACCCAATGGGGCCCGGAAAAGTCATTTTTCGTAAAATGAGAAAATTTATAAAATATCTAGATGTTCAGAATAATGCGATTGTAAAAGCCGTTTGATGAAAAATAAGGCCCATTATTTTATTTGAAATATTGGCTTTAAAATCATTGTTTGGGTTGTAAAACGTTTGAAATGAATGCTATGAATGTGAAATAAAATATCTGGAAAATACCTTAAAAATACAGAAATGACACGGAATACACGTAACACATAATAATTAGGGTTTAACAGATAATCACACATAAATGACACATTAACATACCTTATTTATTATAAATATAATATAATACAGACGTAAATTTCCCAGTCGTTACACAAGAAATTAGGAAGAAATGAAGATAAAGCAAATATAAAGAATCAAAAGATTAGAAGAAAGCTCGAAGTCTGTTTATAGGTCACTGAAAGAAGTTCATTAATATGATCATGCCTCAGTGAAGAATAAAGGTTAAAGACTTTCATGGTTTTAGAAATGATGAAGATTCAGTGTACAAGTGCCACCAGAAGATTTCAGTGTATTGGCATTGATTGAAGATATACAATGTTCGAAGCATAGAAATCTGAAGAATTGAATCCTATTTTATAGGAGAAATGGAAAACACGAAGGTGATTTCCTAGTTTGTTGGATATATTTGAGATGTCATGTCAAATATGTTTTATGTTTAGTTTTCAAATCTTAACTAACAGGAAATAGCAGTTCTTACTGGAATCAGGACTTACTGGAAGTCAGGACTTAAGGATATCAGGAATTAGATTATCAAAAGATAATATCAGAAGATGGATATCAGAACTTAAGTACTGGAGGACTAACAGTTAAGAAAGGAAGCTGATTTACAGGAAAGAAGATCGAGACTAATACAAGAAGAAGATATGCATGGAAAGAGTTAGAGGACTAGAAGAATTATATAAGATATATGGTTGATATATTTTAGGAGACAGAATTATATTCTATATCAATTAGAAGTTATCTTGTAACTGTGTGTCTATATAAACACAAACATAGGTTTACTCTAAAAGAGTTACGATCATCGAGAAGATCATACAGTTGTAACCTAGCAGCTCTCGTGATATTTGTTCATCATTGAGAGAGAACAGCTCCATTGTAACAGAGTTTATTATATCAAATACATCCATTTTCTGTTACTTGTGCTTTAAATCGATTTGATTGTATTTTACACTGTATTCAACCCCCTTCTACAGTGTTGTTTGACCTAACAAGTGGTATCAGAGCCTCTCTATTAACACACATACAGTAAAGATCCAAAACAATCATGTCTGAAGAAGCAGAAAATCCAACCAAGCCCGCCAAAATTGAAGAAACTCCAAAGACTCAAACCCATAGTCGATATGAGACTATCAGGGTTCCCATGTTGAGACCTTCTGAGTATCCCATATGGAAAGTGAAGATGGCTATATTTCTGGAAGCTACGGATCCAGAATACCTTGACAGAATTTATGAAGGACCGCATAAGCCAACCAAGCTCTCTGTTATAGTTGCAGATCAGCCAGCAAAGACCATACCAAAAGAGAAAAGTGAATACACAGCTGAAGATATCTCATCTATTGCCAAGGATGCAAAAGTAAGGCATTTGCTGCATAGTGCCATTGATAATGTCATGTCAAATAGGGTAATTCAATGCAAGACTCAAAAGGATATATGGGATGCTTTGGAAATAAAATGTCAGGGAACTGATGCAATCAAGAAAAACAGGAGGACTATACTCACTCAAGAGTATGAGCACTTTGACTCAAAAAGTGATGAGTCATTAACGGACTTATATGACAGGTTTATCAAACTCTTGAATGATCTGTCACTGGTGGACAAGGAATATGACATTGAAGATTCAAATCTAAAATTCCTTTTAGCTCTTCCTGAAAGTTGGGATTTGAAAGCTACTATTATAAGAGATAACTATGCTCTTGATGAAACTACTCTTGATGAAATTTATGGAATGCTCAAGACTTATGAACTTGAGATGGATCAAAGACGCAAGAGACATGGGAGAAAGTCAAGAACAGTTGCTCTTAATGCTGTGGAGTGAAAGAGATATGTCCTATGTTCAATCATGTATGAGAATTTAGGAATAACTTTTATGTAATTTGTTTTGATTTCATTGATATTAATAAAAGACTTGTTTTGTTTTTTATTGCGGGCTCTATCTATTTTAAGTGTTTAAATAAGATATACCACAGTTTAGAGTAAAGCTTTTTATGGATTGTGATGAGATCATAATAATGAGACCTAAAAGATGATAACTCTAAACTTAAATAGTTCATGGTCGTAGGATTACTAACTGGTAATTAATAATCCGCAAAGTTCGGTACATACTATGCTTGCTTCATTATGAAGGATGTCTGTTCTCATAGACATTTGTGTGGTGACACTATAGCTAGTATGTAGGTGCTTATTATAGAATAAGTTCACTGAACATGACTCACACAGCTGAACAACTGATGGAGTTCACTCACGTGCCAGCAGTTGTTCATATAGTGATAGTTGTACAAGTATCCTTAGACTTGAGGTCATCATAGTCATCTTGTGTACACTGAACTATGTTTTGGTTTAGTTCTTAGTCTCTAGGGACAATTATAAGGGCTCTACTGGGTATAGGAATTTGTACACGAAGATAGTGTATGATCAATAGAGGATCTACCCCTTCCAGTGAAGGAAAAGAATGTTCAATGCTGATCCACTTATGCTAGTTCAGGAATCTCTGGCCAGAGTGAATGAAATTAGAAAGGAGTTTCTAATTTACATTAAATAGAACTAAACATAGTAAATGGGAAAGCAAGTGATTAAATAACATAGGCTTGACACAAGTTCCATGCCTTGTATTTAATCGTGACATTGCAGGGTAGAAGGAATTGATTGTACGGTAACTACTCACTGAATAGGTTCTTGGTATTCTAAGCAGTGAATTCGTATTATCCGGATAGTCGCGATATGCTGAGAAGTATCCCTCACGATGTAGAATAAATATGATTAATTAATTAATCATATTTAATGAATTAGAGAATTTATATAAATAATGATAAAATAGTTTATTATTATTTATTTCTACTACCGGCTTAATATTGAACTCACACCATAAAAGAGAATGATTTAATGGTGGAGAAATTAATTAATAATGGCTAATAATTATTTATTTATGAAATAAATAATTAATTGGCAAATTTAATAGTTGATTAAATGAGATTTAATTGATTATAAATTAATTAAGAAAAAGTTCTTAATATTATTAATTAAGAATTTAATTTTTGGAAATTAAATCAAGTGAGAGAATTATTTCTAAAGTGTTTAGAAAAAGGATTAATAATTAAAAGGTGTTTTAATTATTAGTGAGAATAATAAAGGGTTAATAATAATAATATTTTATGGGAAAATTTTCAGCTGAAAATTTTGCCTATAAATATACTATTATAAACCCTATTTTTGCCTCAACCAAAAAGATTTACAAAACCCTAATTCTCTCCACCACCTCCTCCTTCATTACATCGTTTTCTTGGTGGATACAGGTGGAGTGCTTCACACTTGAAGAGCAGCTGCTAAGGATCTCCGCTCGTTGTTCTTGGATCGCTTTTAAAGGTTAGAAATCGATCCCTTGATTTTATTTATGATCTGTATGCATATTATATGGATTTTATATATGTAAAATTGTTTTACCATGCTTCCGTGATAGATAAAATCCTTTAATGGTATCAGAGCATAGGTTGTATGCATATAGATCTTTGGTAAAAATTTCAGAATTTTATGTGCTTGTATGAATTAATTATAATTTTTACAAGTTATATCATGGATTAATTATGACTGATTAGAAATCATTTCTCAGAATTGTTTTGACTGTAGATCTAGGTTCTACAAGTGTTGTAGATCATCTGGGTATTTTTTCATAATTTTATGATGTATGGATTAATTATTATGATTTTTTGAATTTGTTTTATTAAAATTCGTAATTAAATATATGTATAAAGTATATATATATATATATATATATATATATATTTAGTTTGCTGATGTTATTAAAGCAAAAGGACTGTACTGTTGTTTGGTTTGGCACGGCGTTCGGTGTTATCTTTTGCGGCGGCTGTCAGTACAGATAATAAAAAAAAATTGGCAGAAGCTGTGCTAAGCGCGTGAAGGGCAGACTCTGGGGGGGTGTCGCGCATTCCGTGAATGCGTTACATAGTGTCGCGCATTTACGGAATGCGTTACATGCATTAAAGGCTAAAATGTGTTGTAACGCATTACCGGAATGCGTTACAGCCCTTGTAACGCATTCCTGTAATGCGTTACATCCCAACTGTCCACATTAAATTTGATTTTTTGGGAGTTTCGTAACTCCGTTTTGGGCGTGCAATATATCGTTGGATTCGTTTTTCCGAGACGGATCTAATGGAGTGGTCAAATATTTTTTTATATAAAATTTTTGAACTGTTTATATTCCCGGAAGTGTTTTATAGTATGTTTTAATTATTTTAATTGCTTTTAAATGCTATAATAAATTCATACATCATTATATAAATGTATGACATGATAATTGCTTGCATGCTTACTTGTTTATTTATTTTTATATATGAGATATATGCCTATGTTTACCATGCGATGATAGATTTAGGTGAACTTAAATCAATATAAGGCGTGCTCTAGAAAATCTAGAATAGGAATCGTTTCTTGCCTTAACAATAATATAAATATTATGAATACAATCATGAGATTCTTGTGTTTATGAAACACGTAATTGAATATGAATTTTCAATATTGAGAGAAAGGATGATTCTGTCAACAACAGATTTCTATCTGTAAGAAAGGGTTATTAAGTGACGCTTCTTGACAATGCTCCACCCGATATGAGAATCATCTGATTATCGATTATTGATTTGAAATATTTAATTTAGAAGGAAGAATCTCTTTATAATATGATTATGACTGTAACATAATATAATCCCTATAAAATTAAATAATATCAAGTAGTAATTGGCCAATGACACAACGGGCTTGTGTCGGTCATAGCCTTCCAACATGGTAGAAAGTGGTTCTTATTTTTAAATCATTGTCGTTTCGTGCTACTGCTGAGGGCTTTGATTTCGAAATAAGAAATACTTGTCTATTATATAGAGATGTGTACATTGAATTAGAATCTAAAGGTCGTTACGTGCTACAGCCGTGGGCCGTTGGAGACTGATTCAATTGTACGAAATGTTGGGTTAGACTTGACTTAGAATATTGAGTTTGTCGTGCCACATCCGTGACTCAATTATTCAAGAGGCTAAAGTTGTATTAGGGAATAACATAAGATGTAATTGACAAGAGTTGTCTGCCTATTGAACATCACATAACGTTTCATGCTACAGCCGAGATTGTGTGATGGAATGTAGGATCCCTATTCCCACTAGCATTATGAATGCTTAATTTTCACTTAGGGGTTGAATAAATTAGATGAACTAGTGGGAGACACTTATGAATAAAGACCCGATTCATATAGTGTTTTGAAATGAAATTGAATATTTGCTAAGTGTTGTTATGTGTTTATCATTTACAGATTTACTATATTCATCATGTCTTCTGCACTATCACTCCGGAGCATACTAGATGCTCACAAGTTGACTGGTCCTAATTTAGCTGTTTGTTTTCACTGTAACAAGTTGGGGCACTGGAAGAGGAACTGCAAGGTTTACCTTGCAGAATTGAAGAAGAAGAAGGGTAGTAAGATTACCGCTTTTGATTCAGGCATGTTCATAATCGAAGTTAATATGTCACTAGGTCAAATTTCTAGTTGGGTATTAGATACCACATGTGGTTCTCATATTTGCAATTCGTTGCAAGGACTAAAGGGAAGTAGGACTCTTGAAAAAGATGAGGTGATTCTACGTATGGGCAATGGAGCAAGGGTTGCGGCCATATCTATAGGATCATTTAGTTTACATATGCCTACGGGCAAGACTATTATTTTGAATAATTGTTATTACGTTCCCTCTATTGTGAGGAATATTATTTCTATTCCTATGTTGGATTTGGATGGTTTTTCATTTATTATTAAGAATAATGAATGTTCTATCCTTAGAGATAATGTTCTTTATGGACGTGGTATTTTAAATAATGGTCTGTATGTATGTGACGTAGAGCATGATTTACTTCAGATTGAACAAACTAATAAAAGAAAACGAGATGATGAAAATCTGACCTATTTATGACACTGTAGGCTAGGTCATATTAGTGAAAATAGACTGCGGACATTGCATAAGGAAGGGTTACTTGACCCCTTTGATTTTGAATCGTATCCTACATGTGAGTCTTGTCTATTGGGTAAAATGACCAAATCTCCATTTAGTGGACATGGAGAGAGGGCTGCAGATTTGCTAGGATTGGTACACACAGATATATGTGGACCAATGTCTACGCAAGCCATGGGTGGATTTTCATACTTCATTACTTTCATAGATGATAGATCTAGATTTGGATATGTGTATTTGATGAAACACAAGTCTGAAGCCTTTGAAAAGTTCAAAGAATATAAACATGAAGTGGAGAAACAAACCAAACACAGTATTATAACTCTTCGATTAGATCGAGGTGGTGAATACTTGAATGGAGAGTTTCTAGATTATCTCAAAGAAAATGGTATAGTCTCCCAGTGGACTCCTCCATATACTCCACAGTTAAATGGGGTATCTGAAAGGAGAAATCGAACTTTTTTAGACATGGTTCGGTCCATGATGAGCTATGCGAATCTTCCAGTATTCCTATTGGGTTATGCATTGGAAACCTCAGCATATTTACTGAATAAGGTGCCTTCCAAATCTGTTCATCAAGCTCCATATGAGATATGGAAAGAAAGGAAACCGAGTCTTAAACACTTTAAGATTTGGGGATGTCCAGCTTATGTCAAGAAAGTTGACCCATATAAGCTGGAATCTTGATCTGTAAAATATAATTTTGTGGGATATCTTAAAGAGACTTTGGGGTATTACTTTTACATCGATCATCGGGTGTTTGTCTCCAGATATGCTACCTTCTTGGAAAAGGAGTTTATCCTTGAAGGAAACAGTGGCAGCAAAATTGAACTTGATGAAGTTCAAGAAGCACAAACTACTACGGATCAAGTGGAAATACCTATTCAGACTGAACATACTTCTGTGGAACAGCCCATTCGCAGGACAGGGAGAGTGTCTCGCCAACCTGAGAGGTATTATGGCCTTGTCATTGAGAATGGCAATGAGTTGTCAATCATTGATGATGAAGACCCTGTGACCTATAATGAGGCTATCAGTAGTGTTGACTCAGAGAAATGGCATAGTACCATGAAATCCGAAATGGAATCTATGTATACCAACCAAGTATGGACTCTGGTTGAGGCGCCAGAAGGTGTTAAGCCTATTAGGTGCAAGTGGGTATACAAGAGAAAGATTGGAGCAGATGGCCAGGTGGAGACCTATAAGGCCAGGCTCGTGGCAAAAGGATTCAAACAAAGGCAAGGGATTGACTTTGATGAAACTTTTTTGCCTGTAGCCCTGTTAAAATCAATTCGGATTTTGCTTGCGATTGCTGCTTACTATGACTATGAGATCTGGAAAATGGACGTGAAAACGGCCTTCCTCAATGGGGAACTTGAGAAGGAAGTGTATATGACACAGCCAGAGGATTTTTTTTCCAAGAGAAAAGAACACCTCGTGTGTAAGCTGCTGCGAACCATATATGGTTTAAGGCAAGCTTCTCGTAGATGGAACATCCGTTTTGATGAGACAATCAAAGAGTTTGGTTTTATCAAAAACATAGATGAACCATGTGTCTACAAGAAGGTTAGTGGGAGCGCGGTAACATTTCTTGTATTGTATGTGGATGACATACTTCTTATAGGAAATTATATACCGATGCTACAATCAGTCAAAGTATGGCTATCAAAGAACTTTACCATGAAGGACTTGGGAGAAGCATCCTACATTCTCGGTATGAAGATCTATAGAGATAGATCTAGAAGAATGATAGGTCTTACCCAGGGTACATACATCCAGAAAGTGCTTAAAAGGTTTAGCATGGAAAACTCCAAAAGAGGTCTCATACCGATGAGCCATGGAGTGTCCCTTTCCGAAAAAATGTCTCCTAAGACACCTGAGGAAAGAGAGCGTATGAGTAAGATTCCTTATGCTTCAGCAATAGGATCTATCATGTACGTGATGTTATGTACAAGGCCTGATGTTGCTTATTCAATTAGTGTGACGAGCAGATATCAGTCCAATCCAGGTGAAGACCACTGGAAAGCAGTGAAAAACATCCTTAAGTACTTGCGAAGGACTCAGGACATTTTTCTTGTTTTTGGTGGTGAATCTGAGTTGAAAATAGAGGGTTATACTGACTCTAGTTTTCAATCAGAAAGTGATAGCAAATCCATGTCAGGGTACGTGTTTACTCTGAATGGTGGTGCGATAAGTTGGAAGAGTTCTAAACAGTCTACAACGGCTAACTCCACAGCGGAAGCAGAATATATAGCTGCAAGTGAGGCTGCAAAAGAAGTCGTTTGGATGAGGAAATTTGTTTCTGAGTTGGGAGTTGTTCCTAGCGTTGAAGAGCATATTGTGTTGTATTGTGATAACAACGCAGCAATAGCACAAGCCAAGGAACCTAGGTCTCATAAAAGTTCCAAACATGTCATGCGGCGCTTTCATCTGATTAGGGAGATTGTTGAAAGAGGAGATGTCAACGTCGAGAGAGTTGACATACATAACAACATAGCAGACCCTTTAACAAAGCCACTTTCTCAAAGTCACTTTGATCGTCGTAAAGACAAGATGGGTATTAGATACCAGAGTGATTGGCTTTAGTACAAGTGGGAGATTGAAAGAGATATGTCCTAAGTCCAATCATGTATGAGGATTTAGGAATAACTTTTATGTAATCTGTTTTGATTTCATTGATATTAATAAAAGACTTGTTTTTTTATTGCGGGCTCCATCTATTTTAAGTGTTTAAATAAGATATACCACAGTTTAGAGTAAAGCTTTTTATGGATTGTAATGAGATCATAATAATGAGACCTAAAAGATGATAACTCTAAACTTAAATAGTTCCTGGTCGTAGGATTACTAACTGGTAATTAATAATCCGCAAAGATCGGTACATACTATGCTTGCTTCATTATGAAGGATGTCTGTTCTCATAGACATTTGTGTGGTGACATTATAGCTAGTATGTAGGTGCTTATTATAGAATAAGTTCACTAAACATGACTCACACATCTGAACAACTGATGGGGTTCACTCACGTGTCAGCAGTTGTTCACATAGTGATAGTTGTACAAGTATCCTTAGACTTGAGGTCATCATAGTCATCTTGTGTACACTGAACTATGCTTTGGTTTAGTTCTTAGTCTCCAGGGACAATTATAAGGGCTCTACTAGGTATGGGCAATTTGTACACGAAGATAGTGTATGATCAATAGAGGATCTACCCCTTCCAGTGAAGGAAGAGAATGTTCAATGTTGATCCACTTATGCTAGTTCAGGAATCTCTGGCCAGAGTGAATGAAATTAGAAAGGAGTTTCTAATTTACATTAAATAGAACTAAGCAGAGTAAGTGGGAAAGCAAGTGATTAAATAAGATAGGCTTGACACAAGTTCCATGCCTTGTATTTAATCGTGGCATTGCAGGGTAGAAGGAATTGATTGTACGGTAACTACTCACTGAATAGGTTCTTGGTATTCTAAGTAGTGAATTCGTATTATCCGGATAGTCGCGATATGCTGAGAAGTATCCCTCACGATGTAGAATAAATATGATTAATTAATTAATCATATTTAATGAATTAGAGAATTTATATAAATAATGATAAAATAGTTTTATTATTATTATTTATTTCTACTACCGGCTTAATATTGAACCTACAGGGTCACACAATAAAAGAGAATGATTTAATGGTGGAGAAATTAATTAATAATGGCTGATAATTATTTATTTATGAAATAAATAATTAATTGGAAAATTTAATAATTGATTAAATGAGATTTAATTGATTATAAATTAATTAAGAAAAAGTTCTTAATATTATTAATTAAGAATTTAATTTTTGGAAATTAAATTAAGTGAGAGAATTATAAATTTTGCCTATAAATATACTATTATAAACCCTATTTTTGCCTCAACCAAAAAGATTTACAAAACCCTAATTCCCTCCACCTCCTCCTCCTTCATTACATCGTTTTCTTGGTGGATACCGGTGGAGTGCTTCACACTTGAGGAGCAGCTGCTAAGGATCTCCGCTTGTTGTTCTTGGATCGCTTTTAAAGGTTAGAAATCGATCCCTCGATTTTATTTACGATTTGTATGCATATTATATGGATTTTATATATGTAAAATTATTTTACCATGCTTCCGTGATAGATAAAATCCTTCAAGGAGGAATCCCCCAAAGTGGCTGTCTAAAAGAGAGGAAAAGGAAAAGCTCTCATCATAAAGTCTGAGTCAGAATCATCAAGTTCCGATGATGATGATTCAGAAACTGAAAGTCTACCTGAAGTAGATGCTGATGAAGAGATGATGAAGCCGTATGCTCTTATGGTGAAGGGTATCACAAAGATAGCCTACAGTAAATTCAGAAGGGGAAAGAAGTTTTCAAGGAAAGGTAGAAGTTCTGATAAGAAGGGCTTCAGAAAATCTGAAGGCAAAGGAGGAAAGTCTGACAGAGAAGATTACTCAAATGTCAAATGCTACAACTGTGGTGAGAAAGTCCACATATCTCCTGACTGCAAGAAAGGAAAGAGTGACAAAGGCAAGGCTCTTATCACAAAGAAGAAAAGCTGGACAGACACTTCAGATTCTGAAGATGAGGAGAACTATGCCTTGATGGAAAATGATAATAGCAGTTCTGATGCTGCTGAGTTAAAGGTACCTCAAACAACTTATGCCTTTCATACTGATGATATTACTGAGTTGAGATTATATCTTAAAACCATGTTTATTAGCTATAGAGATCAAACTTTAACATGTGAAAGATTAACTTCTAAAAATCTTGCTTTTAAAAAGATGAATGATTATTTAGAAAAAGAGTTAGTTATGTTCCATCAAACTCAGAAGGATAGAGATGATGCTTTCTATGTTAGAGATGAAGTGCTAAAAATGAATAAATCTCTAAAAACTGAGTTAGAAAAGGAGAGAGAGATTATCAGGACTTAGACTAACTCTGGCAGAACAACTCAGAATATACTAAGTAGTGGGAACTGGAAAGAGGGCTTAGGTTATGAAGATGAGAAAAGTGAAAAAGGAACCGAACAAGTTAAGCCAATTATTGTTAAATAGACTATTAAGCTAAAGGTAAATCCTGTTAAATTTGTAGCTAAACTGTAAAGTCTGATTCTGAAAAGATGAAAGATATTGAGACAGAAGTGATAACAGAGTCAACTTCTGACAAATTAGAACAGGATAAACCAACTGAAGTTAACATAGGCTTAATGACAAAGAAGCAGCTTAAACATAAGCTGAAAGAAATTACCAGTGTAAACAAGGTAAAAGCAGTGAGGAAAAATAGAAATGGAAAGGAGGGAGTGAATAAAAGCAACAATTATATGCCTGTTCCTAATGCTCCTAGAAAGAAATGCTATAACTGTGGAAACTCTAACCATCTGGCTTCTTTTTGCAGGAAGAATAAGAATATAAACTCCTTACCTTCTAAGTCAGGAGTTAAGAGTCAGTCTGTTAGGTTAAAGCCACAAAATCCTTGTTTTTATTGTGGTAGTACATGGCATTCCATTTATACTTGTAAGGAATATCATAGTTTGTACTATGCTTATTATCAGATAAAACCTTCTTTGAAGAAAGTTGCTTTAATTCCTTTTAGTGTAAAGTATAATGCAAAGTCTGATACTGTTAATAATAATAATAAAAATGTTAGCATAAACTCTGATGTTAAATCCGCTGCAAATGTTAACAAACTTAAAAAGGCCAAAGGATCCAAGCAAGTCTGGGTCCTTAAAACTAATCATTAGTGGTCTTTGTGATTGCAGGGCAGCAGGAAGAACATCCTAGTTCTGGACAGTGGATGTTCAGGACATATGACTGGAAATAAAGCCCTGCTATCAGATTTTGTGGAGAAAGCTGGCCTAGAAGTTTCTTATGGAGATGGCAACATTGGAAAAACTCTAGGATATGGCAAGATCAATCTTGGGAATGTCATCATTAAAAAAGTAGCTCTTGTCCCAGGACTTAAACACAATCTGTTGATTATAAGTCAAATATGTGACAGAGGTTATCATGTGGATTTCTTTGAAGAACACTGTGAAGTTATAAATAATTCAACAGGCAAAGTGATTCTGAAAAGATACAGGCATGGTAACATTTATGAAGCCAGACTTTCAATAAGTACTGATGGTTCCGCAATCTATCTGTTGAGTAGAGCATCAATTGAAGAAAGCTGGAATTGGCACAAGAAACTCTCTCATTTAAATTTCAACAATATAAATGAGCTTGTAAAGAAAGATCTTGTGAGAGGACTGCCAAAAACAGTATTTGCTCCTGATGGCCTTTGTGATTCATGTCAGAAGGCAAAACAAAGAAAATCTTCTTTCAAGAGCAAAATAGAGTCATCAATTCTTGAGCCTTATCACCTATTGCATATTGATCTAATTGGTCCAGTCAATATCATGTCTATTGCAAAGAAGAAATATGTTATGGTTATAGTGGATGAGTTCACAAGGTACACTTGGGTGTATTTCTTGCAGAAGAAGAATGAAACTGCATTTACTCTAACTGATCATGTCAAACAGCTGGATAAATTGATCGAAGATTCTGTTAAAATAATAAGGAGTGATAATGGCACTGATTTCAAGAATTCAACCATGGAAGAGTTCTACAAAAATCATGGAATCAAACAGGAATTTTCTGCAGCTGGAACTCCACAACAAAATGGAGTTGTAGAAAGAAAGAACAGAACTCTGATTGGAGCTGCACGAACAATGCTTGATGAAGCAAAGCTACCAGCCTATTTTTGGGCTGAAGCTGTGTAGACTGCTTATTTTACACAAAATACTACACTTATAAACAAGTATGGAAAAACACCATATGAGATGGTGAAGAAAAAGAAGCTAAATCTGAAATACTTTCACGTATTTGGTTGCAAGTGTCTTGTTCTTAAGACTCATCCTGAACAGCTATCAAAATTTGATCTAAAAGCTTATGAAGGAATTTTTGTTGGATATCCACTTTCCACAAAAGCCTTCAGAGTCTATAATTTAAGAACAAGAGTTGTCATGGAATCTATCAATATCTCTTTTGATGATAAGAAGATTACTGGACTTGAAGATTTCGATGATCATGATCAGCTGAGATTTGAGAATGAAGATTTAAATTCTGATTCTGGAAATTCTGATGAATTAAATCCTGATCTTGTAAGTTCTGATGGATTAAGTTCTGATGTCGTTGAAACTGTGGTAATAACTCCAAAAGAAAATGCACCTGTCCAGGGGGAGCAAGCTGAAGAACCTACCACATCTCAAGACTCTCGAGAAGCATCAGAACCTGTCACTGGCTCTTCAAGTTCTGATTCATCTAGTTCTGATTAGCCAAATTCTGATAATTCTGGAAGCTCTGATTCTTCAACTCTTGAAAAATCAAATTCAAATTCTGAAGTTTCAGAGAGCATAACTACATAGGGAGCATCAGAAAATGCTGATGGAGACAGCATGGATCATGGGGGAGGATCCAGTTCTAGAGATCAACTTCCATCTGCAAGGAAGTGGACTAAAGCATATACACCTGATTTAATCATTGGAGATCCTGAAGCAGGTGTCAGAACTAGAACTGCAACTTTAAATGAATGTCTCTATCATTCTTTTCTATCTCAGACTGAACCAAAGAAAGTGGAAGAAGATCTTCAAGATGCTGATTGGGTGCAAGCAATGCCGGAAGAGTTAAATGAATTTTTTAAGTCTAGACCCTAGTGCCAAGACCAAAGAACAGATCAGTTATTGGTACAAAATGGGTGTTCAGAAACAAAACTGACAGTGATGGCATAATTACAAGGAATAAAGCAAGACTGGTTGCTAAAGGCTACTCTCAACAGGAGGGTATTGATTATGATGAAATATTTGCACCAGTTGCTAGATTAGAAGCCATAAGGATCTTTTTGGCTTATGTTGCTCACAAGAAGTTTAAAGTCTTTCAAATGGATGTAAAAAGTGTTTTTCTCAATGGAGAATTGGAAGAAGAGGTATATGTTGAACAACCTCCAGGCTTTGTAGATCCTATATTTCCCAATCATGTCTACAGGTTTGACAAAGCACTTTATGGCCTTAAGCAAGCTCCAAGAGCATGGTATGAGACTTTAACTCAATTCCTTCTGGAAAGTAGATTTCACAGAGGCACAATGTACAAGACTTTATTCTATCTCAACCAAGGAAAGGACTTACTTTTGGTACAGATATATGTTGATGATATCATATTTGGTTCTACTAATTCCAGACTGTGTGAGAAGTTTGCAAAGCTAATGCAATCAAGATATCAAATGAGTATGATTGGAGAACTCAGCTATTTTTCAGGTCTTCAAGTCAAGCAAACTGCAGAAGGCACCTTAATCTGTAAATCCAAGTATACCAGAAATTTACTGAAGAAATTTAGAATGCAAGATTGTTCAAATGCATCCACTCCCATGGTCACTGCAACCAAGTTAGATAAGGATACTGGTAAATCAGTAGATATTACTGATTATAGAGGTATGATTGGCTCTCTACTCTATCTAACTGCAAGTAGACCTGATATTATGTATGTTACCTGTCTTTGTGCAAGATTTCAGGTTGATCCAAGAGAACCTCACTTATTAGCTGTGAAAAGAATTTTCAAGTACCTTAAGGGTATAGCTGATCTAGGATTGTGGTATCCTAGGGAATCAGATTTTAAGCTAATTGGTTACTCAGATGCAGATTTTGCTGGATGCAAAATAGACAGGAAAAGCACTAGTGGAAGCTACCAATTTCTTGGAGGCAGATTGGTTTCTTGGTTTAGCAAGAAACAAAAGTCAATTTCCACATCAACTGTCGAAGCAGAATATATTGTTGCAGGAAGTTGTTGTGCACAGATTCTTTGGATAAAGAATCAGTTACTGGATTATGGGTTAGAATTTTCTAAAATCCCTATTTACTGTGATAATCAAAGTGCTATTGCTATGACAGGTAATCCAGTTCAACACTCAATGACAAAGCACATCAGCATTAGTTACCATTTCATAAGGGAACATGTGGATGAAGGTACAGTGGAATTGCATTTTGTTCCAACAGATCAACAGCTAGCAGATATCTTCACAAAGCCACTATAAGATTGGTAAATGAACTTGGAATGGTTTCAGGTTCTTTCTCTAAATCTGCTTAGTTTTTGTTCTCATACATCAGACTTTATGATCAGTGTTTACAGATTGTATTATCTATATGTAATATGTGCTTAATTTGAAAATTCATTAAATGTTGATTGTTATCTGATGTGGATTTATATACTCTGATAAGTGTTTTGAATGTTCTGTGGCTATTCAATACAATAAGGATAACTGTTCTAGATGCTGACCTAGTAGTCTTTAACATACTAGAAATCTCATGTTTGAATTAGTTGTTTATGTGGAAACTCATTAACACAAGCAGATTCTGATATTGAGCTTAGTCAAGTTTACTTTGTGTATCTTATTACTAAGTCAAAAACTAGATTCTTGTTTCTTATCTGTCAAATTTTGATGTCAGTAAATCTTAAGAATGAATTAAGTGCTGATAAGCCTCACTTATCAAAAGAAAAGAAAAGAAAAGTCAGGTACTCCTTTGAGATCTAGAGTAAAAATATGGAAGGGAAGACCCAAGTGCATTGCTGGTATTAAGTAATATGAATTAGAAAAGCAAAAAAAATTCTTGGTGACTTTTCACACTCTATGATTACTGGAGAAATACTCTGATAATAGCATAAATTCTGATAAGCAGTCGTGACTCACTTACACTGAGAAGCCACTGTAAAAAGGAATTTCAAAAGATGCATAAAATGAGCACAAACAGTTGAGGTGGACTCATGTATAAATTTATTCTATAGTAGACATCATGACTGATGACAGATTTTAAGCATTTTTCTTAGTTATGCCTTATTTCTAAGATGTACTGAAGTTGATCAGACTTTAATCTTTATCTGATATTTTGTTGAATGCACACACTTTCACTCCATATGAATGATGAAAATTACTGTGGTGATTAAGTTGTTTTTGACAAACAGATAAGTGTCATTTGCATAAATTTTAAGGACAAGTTCTGATGGAAGTTCTGATGATTAAACTCTGAAGAAAACAAGTCAGTATTTGTATGAAGAATCACAGAAAAAGATATTCACTTTTGAGTACAGAAGCCATGTTCTGATGACTGTTAAAACTTGATATAAGTTAAGTTCTGATATTAAATCCTAATGGAATCTTTGATGCTTACGTGGCATTTTTCTTTACTTGACTTATTTGTGGTAAAATCTGAAATAGTCATATTTAAATCAGAATAAATTTGGGTGAGATAAAAACAGTCATAATCATTATGGGTTAGTGGTTAACGTGTATGTCCTGAAAAACTGCATGTGCACGGTAATTATTGTTTATTTTACATGCACATTAACTCCTATTGACTGTTCACACGGTGCCAGGTGTAAAGTGTATCCTATGTTTCAAAAAAAATATAACTGTTGAGTGGAGGAAGTATATATATGGGAGTTAAAAGATTTTCTAACCTTTTACTTACTTTTCTAATTCTTAATCTCTTTTACTTTCTCTCTTGCTCTAATATTCTCTGAAGCATTTTCTTTCAGGACTTTTAACAAACATTTTGCAAACACTCTCTTTCTCACTTAATTTCTTACAGAGATGGCACCAAAAGACGTAATTTTCAATGGAGCTAAGTTTGTTCCTAACAACTACTCCGTCATTCTTAGCAAGGTGAAGCTCCATCAGAACTTTACTTCATTCAGGATTTTCTCGCTAATTCTGATATTGGGTATGCTCTGACCCAACCTGATGCAGTCTCTGGAACTCAAGTGTTGGAGTTCTGGAGAAGTGGAGTATATGATGATGGTGGTGCTCAAGGGTCCCCAAGTATTATCTTTTCATCAGGGGAGGATGAGAATGTCGTGACATTGGCCATGGTTCGACAAGCACTGTAGCTGCCTGAGAACTGCGTTTACTCTACTGTTGAGGAGCTAGTTCTTTAAAATATGATGGCCAGTCTGGGGTATGAAAAGACATTGGCAAAGCTGGGTCAATTGAAGAGACCTAACATAAGGAGGGAATGGAGTTTCTTCTTTGACTGCATTATCAAGGCTTTTGCAAACAAATGTTCTAACTTCGATGCAATCCCCATATTAAGTCAACAAATCGGGTATGCTCTTATTAATCAAACTGATTTTTATTATGCAAGTGTTGTCTTAGGTTTCATTGGGGATAGGATGACAGAAGACAGAAATACTGTTTATTTTTCTAGATTATGTCATCTTATTTATAGTTTTTATAGTGATGATAAGCCTCAATCAGCTAGTGAATTAATTCCATCATTCAGACTAGCTAAAAGAGCTTTTAATGACTTTTTATCTACTGATAATAAGAAGGCTGTGTTAAGACCCCTTCGAGTTCCTTTATCTATCAAATGAGCCTTAATAATCTATGATCCAGTTAAATACACTACACTATATTTTGTTGTCCAACCATCAGAACCTCAACCATCAGCACCTACCACCTCTACACAAACACCTCAGACTTCTCAACCATCAGCACAAACAACCAGACCTTCATCTTCCAAAACTTCTAAGAGGACAAAGTCTGTTCCTCAACCTCCACAAAAGAGAAGGAAGATGATTCTCAGAGATGAGAGTGAGAGTGAAGAGGAAATAATTGAAGCATGAGTTCATGCATCTGAACCTGTGATAATTGAAGCTGAGAGTGTTACTTCTCAGAAAGAGAAAGCAGCTCAAAGTTCTGATACTTTGAAAAGGAAATCTATAAATTCTGATGTTGCTGAAGCAACTCCTTCATTGGCAAGGAGATTGAAAAAAATGAAGGATAAGAGGTATTTGGCTAAGGCTATATCAGAAGATACTGAAGAAGCTGGGAAAGGGGATTAGGAATCTCTGATCTCACAAGAACCAATTATCAGTGAAGCCCTTCCAGCTCAAGCCAAAGACACTACTAATGGCACAGTTGTTACCCCCCCTGTCTCTCATATTAAAGCTACAGATGATGCTAAAGAACAAACTGATAATTCTGAAATAGATATTCATATTTTGAATATACCTGAAGTTCTTTATCTGGAAGCTCCATCTACATCAAAGACACCAGCTCTGGAGATAAATTCTACTGATCAAAATTTAGATGATGTTTTTCCTGAATCTCCAGTTGCTTCACACACTGTTGAGCTATCAGAACAGAATGAATCTTCCTCAAGTTCCGATGACAGTGTTTCTGTTGAAACTCCAGTACCTACTCTGGGTAAGGAAGAATTAGTGAAGAAATTTGTTGAAAAGGAAGCACTTATTCCTTGGGAGGATACTCACAGAGGTGTTGAGTGGACCAAGAAGTGGAATGAATCAGATTTTATTCCATGTTTTAAAATTCCAACAGAGCATATTACAAAAGCTGATGAGTTGCTCACAAATTCTAATTTCAAGACACAACTCAAGCTCACAGCTCTGTCTACAAAACATCTTCAAGGTCTACATACTTCTACTCATGAAAAGGTTGATACACTCAGGGAACAAGCTGATAAGTTCAATCTATAGATCAAGCTTGACAAGAACAGGTATATTAGACCTATTTCTGAAAAAGTTGCAGCCATTGAGAAAACTCAAGAGAAGCAACATGCCCAAATTGCTGAGGTTCTGGCTAATCAATCTTCTCCGGAAGCTCAATTGGATGAAATTCAATCTTCAGTTGAACTTCTTCTTTCTCTCTTACTTCCTGATGATGCTAAAAAGGGGGAGAAGGTAGTTAGGTCCAAATGCTCACCTACTCAAGAACTGAAAAAAAAGGATGATAAAGGTGATGACCAGGGAAACTCTGAAAAGAGTAGAGGTCAAAGAAAAGTTCAAAGAAAATCTTCTATTCAGAACAAGTCAAGTTCTGATGCTGTGAATGCTCAAAGATTGAAGTCAAGTGGTGATAAGCAAAGTTTGATGTCAAGTTCTGATATTCTGATTCAGTCAGGATCTGAAGACTCTCGGAAGTTTTTGCAAACTCTGAAGTTAAAGGGGAAGCAGACTACTGTTTATTACAAAGATCCTAAAATCCGGACACTTGATGAAGAGATAGCAAGAAGATTCTTTTTGAAACACAATCCAGGAATGGATTTAGAAACTCTCAAGGAGGAAGAAGCTAGATTTGCTGCTGAGAAGACAAATCCTAAGTCTAAATCTTCTGATGCAAAGAAACCTCCAAGGCCTAAGGAAAAAGGCATTGTGATTAAGGAAAAGTCAAATTCCGAAACTTCAAAGTTCAAGACTAGATCACAGACTGAGAGTGATCCCAAAGACAAAGGGAAAGGAAAAATTTATGAATCAACCAAGTCACTGGACTTGAAAACTTCTCAAGATCTGATGAAACCAGTGTGTAAAATGGTTCAAGTAACTGATGATAATCTTGTTGAAGATGAAACTGTTCAAATTCTGAAAAAAAAGAAAGATAATTGAAGATTCTAAAACAACCTCTGACACTGCTCAAGTTGTTGTTCAGAATAAAGGACAGGAAGGTACAGAAGAAACAGCAAATTCTGATCAAGCTATCAAGACATCAACTACTGACAATGCTCAAGTTGATTTGGATAAAATGACAATTGCTGATAAGAAGAAGCTGTTATGGAAGAAAGCTACTCCAGTTGAACCAAAATCCAATCTCATGATTAATCAACTTGCTACATTTGGGTTGAAAGCCAAGCAACCTAGAGATAGAGCTGGATTAGGTTCTAACGAAGAGAAGATTCAAACAGGAGTAGAGGTTACTCTAAGAGATCCTTTCATATTGACAGATAAACCATATGAACAAATTAAACAAAGGCACCTTGACAAGGTGTTGTCTGCTCAAGTTGTGATAGATGCTCATGATAAGGAGAATCTAAAAGAGAAATTGATCTTATTTTTAAATGATGGAAGGACTTATAGATTAGCTGATACTGATGTATTAAAGAAGTCTATCAGAGAACTTCAACATATTCACTATCTTCTGGAAGTAAAATCTGATGTTACAAGAAGATGGTCATAATACATTTTGAAGGCTATAAGAGATCTATTCAGAATCTCTGGCACAAAGACTTCTCATTACAGTCCAATGATTACTGAAGGTGATGGAAGAGAAATTCATATGCTGAAGAATTCTGTTAAGATGGAAGTTATTCTGAAAGGAAGATGTTTATGTTATAATGAAAACTCTTCACATCCTAAGGTTATCAGACTTGGTGATGGACTTGAAAGAACATCCATTCAAGCTCTCAGAACAGCCATTTATCAAATTGGTGATAGTAAAGAAGAAGAAGTGATGCAGGTCAAAGCAGAGTTAGCTGAAGTTCTGAAGAAAGCTGAAGATAATCTGATAAATGATTTTGTTAAGAATCATTATGGATTCAGATTGATTCAGTGATGTTGGTAAAGCTGGATGTTTTGTAAGTTGTAATTAATAGTCTTATTAAACTCTTATTGCATTTGAACTTAAATGTTTTTGACATCATCAAATCTATTAACTTGTATATTCTTGCATAATTTACAAGTTGGGGGAGATTCTTGGATATATTTGAGATGTCATGTCTAATATGTTTCATGTTTAGTTTTCAGATCTTAACTAACAGGAAATATCAGTTCTTACTGGAGTCAGGACTTACTGGAAGTCAGGACTTAAGGATATCAGGACTTAGATTATCAGAAGATAATATCAGAAGATGGATATCAGAACTTAAGTACTGGAGGACTAACAGTTAAGGAAGGAAGCTGATTTAAAGGAAAGAAGATCGAGACTAATACAAGAAGAAGATATGCATGGAAATAGTTAGAGGACTAGAAGAATTATATAAGATATCTGGTTGATATATTTTAGGAGACATAATTATATTCGATATCAATTAAAAGTTATCTTGTAACTGTGTGTCTATATAAACACAGAAATAGGTTTACTCTAAAAGAGTTACGATCATCGAGAAGATCATACAATTATAACCTAACAGCTCTCGTGATATTTGTTCATCACTGAGAGAGAACAGTTCCATTGTAACAGAGTTTATTATATCGAATACATCTATTTTCTGTTACTTGTGCTTTAAATCGATTTGATTATATTTTACACTGTATTCAACCCCCTTCTACAGTGTTGTGTGACCTAACATAGTTATCAAAAGAAGTGGTTTGGTTCATCACTGTTCTTCATAGGGGAAGAAGTTGTTTTCCAAAAGGGGAGTACCATTGGATTTTATCTACGAATCATATTATACGGGAGAGGTGGTAAACAAAGGTAATCTCCTTTAAGTAGTTGATTCTCATAGGAGGAGAAGCAAGAGAGATATGCGCTTCTCAACAGGAAATGTGGTTGTACAAAAGAAGCTGGTGATGATTACTTCAAGACTGAGAAGTATTATCTGGCAGAGATTTGAAGAACCAAGGAAATAAAAATGAAACTACTTGAAGATTAGTTCAGTGCTAGAGGAAAAAGCATCTTTCATTTCAGTTACTCAAGAAATATGGAAATTTAGAATTCGATCCAGAAAATTAATAGCATTATTTACAAGTCCTGGTACATTACTTTTTCAATTTGTTAGTTGAGTTATCCTCTCTATATAATTTGTTTGTTAGGTTTAACAATCAAATAGGGGGAGATTGTTGGTGAGACTACGTAGTTGTATGAACAGTTATGTGATAACTCAACACGAGAACAAGACTAGAACAGGACATGTTAATAATACTACGACTACACAAGAAATCAGGAAGAAATGAAGACAAGGAAAATCCAAAGAATCAAAAGATTAGAAGAAAGCTTGAAGTCTGTTTACAGGTCACTGAAAGAAGTTCATTGATATGATCATGCCTCAGTGAAGAATAAAGGTTAAATACTTTTAGGGTTTCAGAAATGATGAAGATTCAGTGTACAAGTGTCACCAGAAGATTTCAGTGTATTCGCATTGATTGAAGATAGACAGTGTTTGAAGCATAGGAATCTGAAGAATTGAAGACATGGTATAGACAAAGGTTAAAGAAGACATCTGCAGTCTTGAAGTTATACTCACTGACAGGAGTTCATTTATATGTTCAAACGTCGGTGAAGAACAGTGAATGAAGTATTCAAGATTGTAGTAGCAATGAAGACATTTTCTAAAGTACCAGAAAGAATACAAGTGAAAGTATATTTGTTTATTGACAATCAGTGTCCGAAGCGATAAAGTCGTTGTAAGCTTAACAATGTAATCAAGGGTATAATACGAAGACCTGAATCACGGTTAATCGTCTGTGAACTAGATCAGTTGCACTAGGCGTCAACAGCTTGTGAAAGGAATCTGGGTATTAGTTTTAGAAGAATTGTTAAGTTGAGGAATGTACTTGGATTGAACGTTTATCTGTTAAAGTATGAGAAGAGGTGCGCAGGGTGTTGGATTTTAAACGCAGCGGGGGCATGGCAAAACACTTTTACACATACAAAATCCAAATAAAAGCATACAGATCATGAATAAAAATTCGAGAGATCGAATCTAACATTTAAAAATAATTCGGAGACAACGATCAGAGATCCTTAGCAGTTGCTCCTCAAGTGTGAAGCACTCCACCGGTATCCACCAAGAAAACGATGTTAAGGAGGAGGAAGGAGGTGGAGAGAATTGGGTTTTCCAAACTTTTTGGGTTTTCGGGTTTGATGTGGGTTAGAATAAAATAGGGTCTATAATAGTGTATTTATAGGCAAAATTTTTAGCTGAAACTTTCCCATAAATAATATTATTATTATCCCATTTATTATTCTCATTAATAATTAAAACACCTTTTAATTATTAATCCTTTTTCTAAACACTTTAGAAATAATTCTCTCTCATGATTTAATTTCCAAAAATTAAATCCTTAATTAATAATATTAAGAACTTTTCTTAATTAATTTATAATCAATTAAATCTCATTTAATCAATTATTAAATTTGCCAATTAATTATTTATTTCATAAATAAATAATTATTAGCCATTATTAATTAATACCTCCACCATTAAATCATTCTCTTTTTATGGTGTGACCCTGTAGGTTCAATATTAAGCCGGTAGTAGAAATAAATAATAATAAAACTATTTTATCATTATTTATATAAATTCTCTAATTTATTAAATATGATTAATTAATTAATCACATTTATTCTACATCGTGAGGGATACTTCTCAGCATATCGCGACTATCCGGATAATATGAATTCACTGCTTAGAATACCAAGAACCTATTCAGTGAATAGTTACCGTACAATAAACTCCTTCTACCCTACAATGTCCCGATTAAATACAAGGCATGGATCTCGTGTCAAGCCTATCTAATTCAATCATTTTGCTTACCATTTACTATGCGTAGTTCTATGCAAATTAGAAACTCCTTTCTAATTTCATTCACTCTGGCCAGAGATTCCTGAACTAGCATAAGTGGATCAGCCTTGAACATTCGCTTCCTTCACTGGAAGGGGTAGATCCTTTATTGATCATACACTATCTTCGTGTACAAATTCCTATACCCAGAAGAGCCCTAATAATTGTCCCTGGAGACTAAGAACTAAACCAAAGCATAGTTCAGTGTACACAAGATGACTATGATGACCTCAAGTCTAAGGATACTTGTACAACTATCACTAGGTGAACAACTGCTGACACGTGAGTGAACTCCATCAGTTGTTCAGTTGTGCGAGTCATGTTCAGTGAACTTATTCTATAATAAGCACCTACATACTAGCTATAGTGTCACCACACAAATGTCTATGAGAACAGACATCCTTCATAATGAAGCAAGCATAGTATGTACCGATCTTTGCGGATTATTAATTACCAGTTAGTAATCCTATGACCAGGAACTATTTCAGTTTAGAGTTATCATCTTTTTAGGTCTCACTATTATGATCTCATCATAATCTATAAAAAGCTTTACTCTAAACTATGGTATATCTTATTTAAACACTTAAATAGATAAAGCCCGTAATAAAAACAAAACAAGTCTTTATTAATATCAATGAAATCAAAACAGATTACATAAAAGTTATTCCTAAATCCTAATACATGATTGGACTTAGGACATATTCCTTTCAATCTCCCATTTGTACTAAAGCCAATCACTCTGGTATCTAATACCCATCTCATCTTTATGACGATCAAAGTGACTTTCAAAAAGTAGCTTTGTGAGTGGGTCTGCTATGTTGTTATGTGTGTCAACTCTATTTCAATACAATATAAGAAATGTTACCGCGCTCCCACTAACCCTTTTGTAGACCCATGGTTCATCTTCGTTTTTGATAAAATCAAACTCTTTGATTGTCTCATCAAAACGAATGTTCCATCTTTCGAGAAGCCTGCTTTAAACCACATATGGTTCGCAGCAGCTTACCCACTAGGTTTTCATTTCCCTTGAAAAGAAAACCATCTGGCCATATGCCAGATGTCATAGTCGTAGTAAGCAGCAATCGCAAGCAAAATCCGAACTGATTTTAATAGGGCTATAGGTAAAAGGTTTCATCAAAGTCAATCCATTGCCTTTGTTTGAATTCTTTTGCCACAAGCCTGGCCTTAAAGGTCTCCACTTGGCCATCTTCTCTAATCATTCTTTTGTATCCCGTATACATAGATTTCTTTCCGGATTTCATGGCACTATGCCATTTCTCTGAGTCAACACTACTCATAGCCTCATTATAGGTCACAGGGTCGTCATCATCAATGATCGACAACTCTTTGTTATTCTCAATGACAAGGCCATATTACCTCTCAGGTTGGCGAGACACTCTCCCTGAACTATGAATGGGCTGTTCCACAAAAGGTTGTTCAGTCAGAACAGGTGTTTCCACTTGATCCGTAGTAGTTTGTGCTTCTTGAACTTCATCAAGTTCAATTTTGCTCCCACTGTTTCCTTCAAGGATAAACTCCTTTTCCAAGAAGGTAGCATGTCTGGAGTCAAACACCCGATGATCGGTGCAAAAGTAATACCCTAAAGTCTCTTTAGAATATCCCACAAAACTACATTTTACGGATCGATATTCCAGCTTATCTGGGTCAACTTACTTGACATAAGCTGGTCATCCCCAAATCTTAACGTGTTTAAGACTCGGTTTCCTTTCTTTCCATATCTCATACGGAGTTTGAGGAACAGATTTGGAAGGCACCTTATTCAGTAAATATGCTGAGGTTTCCAATGCATAACCCCATAGGAATACTGGAAGATTTGCATAGCTCATCATGGACCGAACTATGTCTAACAAAGTTCGATTTCTCCTTTCAGATACCAATCTGGAGGCGTCCACTGGGAGACTATACCATTTACTTTGAGATAATCTAGAAACACTCCATTAAAGTATTCACCACCTCGATCTGATCGAAGAGTTATAATACTATGTTTGGTTGTTTCTCCACTTCATACTTATATTCTTTGAACTTTTCAAAGGCCTCAGACTTGTGTTTCATCAAACACATATCCGAATCTAGATCTATCATCTATGAAAGTAATGAAGTATGAAAATCCACCCATGGCTTGCGTAGACATTGGTCCACATACATCTGTGTGTACCATTCCTAGCAAATCTGCAGCCCTCTCTCCATGTCCACTAAATGGAGACTGTAGTGCCACTATGAAGTGAGATTTTCATCATCCCTTTTCTTTTATTAGTTTGTTCAATCTGAAGTAAATTGTGTCACATTTATACAGACCATTATTTAAAGTACCACGTCCATAAAGAATATTATCTCTAAGAATAGAACATTCATTATTCTCAATAATAAATGAAAATCCAGCCAAGTCTAACATGGGAATAATATTCCTCACAATCGAGGGAACAAAATAACAATTATTTCAAACAATAGACTTGCCCGTAGGCATATGTAAATGAAATGATTCTACATCTTCAGCAGCAACTCTTGCTCTATTTCCCATCAGTAGAATCACCTCCTCTTCTTCAAGAGTCCTACTTCTCCTTGGTCCCTGCAACAATTGCAGATATGAGAACCACAGGCGGTATCTAATACCCAAGTAGAAATTTGATTTAATGACATATTCACTTCTATCATGAACATACCTGAATCAGAAGCGGTAGTCGCACTATCCTTCTTCTTCTTCAATTCTGCAAGGTAAACCTTGCAGTTCCTCTTCCAGTGCCCCACCTTGTTACAGTGAAAGCAAACAACTTTGCTCTTGGGGTCTTCAGCTTTTGGTGGAACCGGCATTTTCTCACCTACTTTCTTCTTCTTGGAAGAGTTCCTCTTCCTTTTCTTAGGATTGGAACCTTCACCAATTAGAAGAACAGAACTCTTCTTAGGGGGAAAATTCGATTCCGCAGTCTTCAACATGTTGTGGAGTTCAGGCAGGCTGACATCCAACTTATTCATGTGAAAGTTCACAACAAACTGCGAGAATGAACTCGGAAGCGATTGCAAGACCAAGTCCTGGATCAGCTCCCCATCCATGGCAAAACCAAGTTGTCCAAGACGTTCAATCAAATTGATCATCTTAAGTAATGGTCATTCACAGATGATCCCTCAGACATCCTACAACCGAACAACTCCTTCGATATCTCATATCGAGCTGTCCTCCCTGCCACATCATACAACTCTTGTAGATGCATGAGGATAGTGTGAGCATCCATATGCTCATGTTGCTTCTGTAGCTCAATGTTCATGGAAGCTAGCATGATGCATTGAGCAACATTTGCATCATCTATCCACTTACGATACACAACATGTTCATCATTATGTGCATCACTAGCAGGTTCAGTAGGTTTAGGTGAGTCAATCACGTATTCCAGCTTCTCAATCCTGAGAACAATTCTCAAGTTTCGAAGCCAGTCAGCATAATTAGGACCAGTCAATTTATGAGCATCCAATATGCTCCTGAGTGATAGTGCATAAGACATAATGTATATTGTAAATCTGTAAATGATAAATACATAACAACACTCAGCAAATATTCGATTTCATTTCATCACACTATATGAATCGGGTCTTTATTCATAAGTGGCTCCCACTAGTTTTCCTAATTTATTCAACCCCCTACGTGAAAAATTAAGCATTCATAATCCTAGTGGGAATAGGGATCCTACATTCCATTACACAACCCCGGCTGTAGCACGAACCGCCATGTAATGTTCAATAGGCAGACAACTCTTGTCAATTATATCTTATGTTATTCCCTAATCAAACTTTAGCCTCTTGAATAATTGAGTCTCGGCTGTAGCACGACAAACTCAATATTCTAAGTCAAGTCTAACCCAACATTCCGTACAGTTGAATCAGTCCCCAAAGGCCCACGGCTGTAGCACGTACCGACCTTTAGATTCTTATTCAATGTACACATCTCTATGTAATAGACAAGTATTTCTTATTTCGAAATCAAAGCCCTCGGTTGTAGCACGAACCGACAATGATTCAAAAATAAGAACTACTTTTCTATCATGTTGGAAGGCTATGACCGACACAAACCCGTTGTATCATTGGCCAATTACTACTTGATATTATTTAATTTTAGAGGGATTATATTACGTAACAATCATAATCATATTATAAAGAAATTCTTCCTTTTAAATTAAATATTTCAAATCAATAATCAATAATCAGATGATTCCCAGATCGGGTGGAGCATTGTCAAGAGGCGTCACTTAATAACCCTTTCTTACAGATAGAAATCTGTTGTTGACAGAATCATCCTTTCTCTCATATCAAAAATTCATATTCAATTACGTGTTTCATAAACACAAGAATCTCATGATTGTATTCATAATATTTTCATTAAGGTTATGAAACAATTTCACTATACTAGGTTGTCTAACAAACGCCTTATGTTCATTTAAGTTCACCTAAATCTATCATCGCATGATAAACTAAGCATATATCACATATATCAACATGAATAAACATCAAGGTAGGCATGTTACATCATCTAGCACAATAGTCTAAGCATTATACATCTCTATATATCACATGAAGCATTTAAAAGCAATTAAAACAGTCAAAAACAGCTTTAAAATACTTCCGGAAATATAAACAGTTCAAAACTTTTATATAAACTAAAATTTATCACTCCATTAGATCCGTCTCGGAAAAACGAATCCAACGGTATATTGCACGCCCAAAACGGAGTTACGAAACTCCCGGAAAATCAAATTTAAAATCAACAGACTGGCTGTAACGCATTACAGGAACGCGTTACAGGACCTGTAACGCATTCCGGTGATGCGTTACACCCCTTTTAAGCCATTAAAGGGTGTAACGCATTTCACGAATGCGCAACAGCCCTTACCTTGCGCGTGCGCCACACGCGCCCGACGGCAGCCGCCACGCCTGTCTCCCTGCTTTGCTCCGTACATGACATTCTCTGTTTCTTTCTTTACTTTTTGCTTGCATCACAGACTCAGACAAGCAACAGCAGCAATATACAACAGATGTACATATACTTACAATTCATATAAATTTATATATTTGATTTATTTAATTACGAATTTAATTGTAAGAACTTCAAAAATTCATAATAAAAAATCTATACATCCTAAAATTATGAAAAAAATACCCAGACGATCTACAACACTTGTAGAACCCAGATCAACTTTCAAAATTATTCTGAGAAACGATTTTTCATCAGACAAAATTAATCCATGATATAACTTGTAAAAATCATAATTAATTCATACAAGCACATAAAATTCTGAAATTTTTACCACAGATCTATATGCATACAACCTACGCTCTGATACCATTGTTGGATTTTAAACGCAGCGGGGGCATGGAAAAACACTTTTACACATACAAAATCCAAATAAAAACATACAGATCATGAATAAAAATTCGAGGGATCGAATCTAACCTTTAAAAATAATTCGGAGACAACAATCAGAGATCCTTAGCAGTTGCTCCTCAAGTGTGAAGCACTCCACCGGTATCCACCAAGAAAACGATGTTAAGGAGGAGGAAGGAGGTGGAGAGAATTGGGTTTTCCAAACTTTTTGGGTTTTCGGGTTTGATGTGGGTTAGAATAAAATAGGGTCTATAATAGTGTATTTATAGGCAAAATTTTCAGCTGAAACTTTCCCATAAATAATATTATTATTATCCCATTTATTATTCTCATTAATAATTAAAACACCTACCTTTTAATTATTAATCCTTTTTCTAATATCTTTAGAAATAATTCTCTCTCTTGATTTAATTTCCAAAAATTAAATCCTTAATTAATAATATTAAGAACTTTTCTTAATTAATTTATAATCAATTAAATCTCATTTAATCAATTATTAAATTTGCCAATTAATTATTTATTTCATAAATAAATAATTATTAGCCATTATTAATTAATTCCTCCACCATTAAATCATTCTCTTTTTATGGTGTGACCCTGTAGGTTCAATATTAAGCCGGTAGTAGAAATAAATAATAATAAAACTATTTTATCATTATTTATATAAATTCTCTAATTTATTAAATATGATTAATTAATTAATCACATTTATTCTACATCGTGATGGATACTTCTCAGCATATCGCGACTATCCGGATAATATGAATTCACTGCTTAGAATACCAAGAACCTATTCAGTGAATAGTTACCGTACAATAAACTCCTTCTACCCTACAATGTCCCGATTAAATACAAGGCATGGATCTCGTGTCAAGCCTATCTAATTCAATCACTTTGCTTACCATTTACTATGAGTAGTTCTATGCAAATTAGAAACTCCTTTCTAATTTCATTCACTCTGGCCAGAGATTCCTGAACTAGCATAAGTGGATCAGCCTTGAACATTCGCTTCCTTCACTGGAAGGGGTAGATCCTTTATTGATCATACACTATCTTCGTGTACAAATTCCTATACCCAGAAGAGCCCTAATAATTGTCCCTGGAGACTAAGAACTAAACCAAAGCATAGTTTAGTGTACACAAGATGACTATGATGACCTCAAGTCTAAGGATACTTGGACAACTATCACTAGGTGAACAACTGCTGACACGTGAGTGAACTCCATCAGTTGTTCAGTTGTGCGAGTCATGTTCAGTGAACTTATTCTATAATAAGCACCTACATACTAGCTATAGTGTCACCACACAAATGTCTATGAGAACAGACATCCTTCATAATGAAGCAAGCATAGTATGTACCGATCTTTGCGGATTATTAATTACCAGTTAGTAATCCTATGACCAGGAACTATTTAAGTTTAGAGTTATCATCTTTTTAGGTCTCACTATTATGATCTCATCATAATCCATAAAAAGCTTTACTCTAAACTATGGTATATCTTATTTAAACACTTAAATAGATAAAGCCCGTAATAAAAACAAAACAAGTCTTTATTAATATCAATGAAATCAAAACAGATTACATAAAAGTTATTCCTAAATCCTAATACATGATTGGACTTAGGACATATTCCTTTCACGGGGTATACAGCTAAACTACTCGAGGGATTGGTCAAGTTCAAAGTTTAATTGTTTAATTAAATAAATTTATTTAATGTTCTTTAATATAATTTATTTAATAAACTTAAAATGAATTATTTTATAAACTTTAAATAAGTTTATTTTATAAATCTAAATTAGTTTATATATATAAGTTATATTTTAATTTATTTTATAAATTAATTTAGTTACAATTTAAACTTAAATAAAAGAAAAAAAGAAAAAATAGAAAAAGAAAATAAAAGAAAAAAAGAAAAAGGAAAAAAAAGGAAAAAAAAGGAAAAAGAAAAAAAAACAAAAGTAAATCAAATGAAATCGTCGCAAGTTAGCAATCTGGTGACATTCATTTCATTTAAGTACTTAATTCACTACAAGGTCGCAAGTTGGTTGTTTTGGTCGCAGGTTAGACTCCTTGTATCCTCATGGTCGCCAGTTAACTCTCAGCAACACTTTATTGATTGATTCAATTGTTTTATGTGGTAAATAAACAGCCACGTATTTCATATTTGATATAAGTCTACACTCAGCAGCAGAAGCATTCAGCAATTATGTGGTATTGTTCTGTTCATCTTCTCTTCCAAAGAGCTGAAGATTTGCAGCAAAGAGATACAGAGGAGATATACACGCAAATTCATATCAGTTATTCTTCTCACCGGATTAACGTTATAATGCCCGATTTAACTCTTGTATATTTATAGGGGCATTATAAACGTAACGCGGTAATTAAATCCTTAGACAAACAAAAGCTAGAATATTATATAGGATTTAATTTGTTGATCTTTGTAGTAGCTAGAAACTTTGTTGTTCTTAGATTGTAACCGGTTAATTTATTTACCGGAGTGTAGCAACATCCTCGCGGATTTAAATTTTTTAATTTAAATTTGTTATCTCCCGAATTCTTGTGTTTCTAGTTGCCAGTTTTCCAGATTAATAGGGTGCCATTTGTTTGATCATTTAGTTCATTTCGCCTTGATGGACTCTCTGTTTTGTTATTTGGTCACCTTTGTTTTATTTTACAAGTTGACAACTTGTCATTACAAAGCTTCAGGTTGACAGTCATGCACAGGAAATCAAACAAAAACAAAGCAGATGAGGACTAGTGGGAATTAACTTGGAGTCTCACAGGTCGCAAGTTAGATTACCAACAGTCCTGATTTTTATTTTCTAATTTATTTATTTCTTCAGAAAATTTAAAATTCTTACAATTAAATTTTTCATAGATAATAATTTATAATTTATTTAGTTTTAAGAAAATTCAAAATTCTTGAAAATTAGATTTTATGTAAATATTTAATTTTGATTAATTTATTTTCTAAGAAAATTAAAAAATTCCGGAAATTTATTTTCTTTTTCTTAAATATTAAATTAAGGGTTCACAAGGTATTGGTAGACTCGAGATTCCTCCGGGCTTCAAATATGATTTTAATCTTTCGAAGAAAACAAAGACCATGTGTTGTTCAGACAGAAAATTCCCGAATACGGATTTGAAGATAATGGTTTCCTTATTCCAATGAAGCTGATTTCTTATTCCAATTGATGCCTATTCAACTTCTATCTTAATTGTGGATGTTTGGTAGAATGGTATTAGTACAACGAAAGTTAGCTTTTATCAGCTTCGTGTTGTTCGATTAATATCATCACCGTTACATGTTAAGGGTAATAACAATAACTATTGAAGGAAGTAGTAACGAAGTTATAATCTCATGTGTGTTTAATATTGTTAATTCAAGAGTCAATTAAGTGTCTAATTCTCGTAGTTAATTATAGTTAATAATTAGTTAATCAATTTTATGTGTTATTGTCTTGACATTGAGAAGCAATCATACATTGGTGAGTGAGTGTTAATTGAACATAATTAATATGAGTCTCTGTGGGAATGAACTAGAAATTACTATATATTACCTGCGAACGCGTATACTTGCATGAATTATTAGCGCGTGTTTTGTGCCTAAGAAGTTTTTGGCGCCGCTACTGAGGACTCGGCGTATTTGTTTAGCCTATGTACTTACCATCAGTGGTCATTAGGACGCATTGATTAAGACATGTTACTTATTGTTTCCGGTTGTGTTTCAGGTACTTTAGCGAGCGTTTATGCAAACACGTTCTCGTACTCGCAAGAGGACTTTAGATACGGCTGAGGAGACAGACTCAGTTCTTGATATTCCGGAGAAGATAGATTTTGAAGATTCGGATAAAGAGAGTGAGCAGAAAGAGCCAGTAATCATGGGTGATCGTATAGTTCCGGCAGATCCAGCTCTTATGGACTTTTCTCGGCCTAAAATTGATGACATTCAGTCAAGCATCCTTCATCCGGCTATTCAGACCAACACTTTTGAAATCAAGCCGGGCACTATTCAGATGGTGCAGAATTCTGTTTCTTTCGGAGGTGCTGTGACTAAAGACCCTAACATACACATCAGGAATTTTGTTGAGATCTGTAGTACTTTCAAATATAATGGTGTGACTGATGCGGCTATCAAACTGAGGCTTTTTCCATTTTCTCTAAGGGATAAAGCTAAGGACTGGTTACATTCTGAACCAGCTGGGTCCATCACTACTTGGCAAGATCTTGTGCAAAAGTTTTTGTTGAAGTTCTATCCAATGACGAAGACTACAGTTATGAGGAGTGCTCTTACTCAGTTTGAGCAGCAACCAACAGAATCTATGTGTGAAGCTTGGGAGCGCTATAAGGAGATGTTGAGAAAGTGTCCACATCATGGTATGCCTGACTGGATAGTGATCACTGGTTTCTATAATGGTTTGGGGGCCCAATCTCGGCCCATGCTCAATGCAGCAGCTGGAGGCGCCTTGTGGGCCAAAAGCTATAATGAGGCTTATAATCTTATTAAAACTATGGCTGCAAATGAGCATCAAAACCCAACTCAAAGGATGATGCCTGGGAAGGTAGCAGGTATTCTGAAAGTTAATGTAGCTACAGCTATTGCAGCGCAGCTCTAAGCGCTGTCTTTGAAGGTCGATTCTATAGCCACCTACGGAGTCAATAAGATAACTATGGTCTGTGAGCTTTATGCAGGTTCTCATGCTACGGATCAGTGTTCTCTTGTTAATGAATCTGTTCAGTATGTGAACAATTATCAGCGACCGCAATAGCCTGTGCCAGCAACTTATCATCCTAACAATAGAAATCATCCCAATTTCAGCTGGAGCAATACTCAGAATGCTATCCAGCAACCATGTCAGCAAGGCGTAAGTAAATAGTTTAATCCACCTGGATTCCAGCAACCACAGCATTATGATCAAAGGCAATCATATCCTCAACAAGGAGGTGCCGCTCCACCTTCTAGTGCTGATTTCGAGGAACTCAAGCTGTTGTGCAAAAGTCAGGCTGTTTCTATCAAGACCTTGGAAAATCAAATCGGTCAAATAGCCAATGCAGTGCTCAATTATCAACCTGGCACACTTCCCAAAGATACTGAAGTGTCAGGCAGGAAGGAAGCTAAAGAGCAAGTCAAAGCTATTACCTTAAGGTCTGGAAAAGTTGTTGATGCTGAAAAAGCGAAAGACAGAGAAGCTGAAGTTGTTGATGAAGAAGAGAAGCAAAAGGAGAAAGCGGCGGAACCAAGGAAGACTATTGTTGAACACACTCTGCCCGAGGGTAATATAGGGTAGAAACAGCTCTATCCTCCACCACCTTTCCCTAAGAGATTGCAACAACAAAAGCTGGATAAGCAGTTCGGTAAGTTTATGGAGGTGTTCAAGAAACTTCACATCAACATACCTTTCGCTGAGGCTCTGGAACAAATGCCTAGTTATGCAAAATTCATGAAGAGTATTCTTTCAAGGAATGTGAAACTGGATGACCTTAAGACCGTTGCTCTAACGGAAGAGTGCAGTGCTGTGCTGCAACAAAAATTACCTCCAAAGCTTAAAGATCCAGGTAGCTTCACCATTCCTTGCACCATTGGCAAGTTGTCTTTTGACAAATGCCTGTGCGATTTGGGAGTAAGCATCAATCTGATGCCATTGTCTATCTTCAAAAAGTTGAATTTTCCTGATCCAAAGCCCACCTACATGTCTCTACAATTGGCTGATCGTTCTATTACATATCCACGAGGCATAGTGGAGGACGTGTTAGTAAAGGTGGATAAGCTCTTCTTCCTTGCAGACTTTGTCATTTTGGATTTCGAGGAAGATAAGAAGATCCCCATAATCCTGGGAAGACCTTTCTTGGCTATAGGCCGTACCTTGATAGATGTGCAGAAAGGTGAACTTACTATGAGGGAGCAGGATCAGGATGTGACATTCAATATATTTAAGGCGATGAAATTCCCTACAGAAGACGAGTAGTACTTAAAAGTGGATTTGATTGATTTTGCGGTAACTTCAGAACTTGATCATATGCTAATGTCTGATGCATTAGAGAAAGCCTTAGTGGGGGAGTTTGACAGTGATGATGAGGATGGCAATGAGCAACTACAATATCTAAATGCTTCTCCTTGGAGGCGAAAGCTAGATATGCCATTTGAATCTCTTGGCACTTCTGATCTCAAGAATGCTGAAGGAAAGCTCAAACCATCTATTTTGAGGAAGCACCTACTTTGGAGCTTAAACCATTGCCTGAACACTTGAGGTATGCCTTTTTAGGTGATGCATCTACGTTGCCTTTTATTATTGCATCTGACCTTTCAGGTAGTGAGGAGGACAAGCTCTTGCGGATCTTGAGAGAATTCAAATCGGCAATCGGATGGACTATAACAGATATCAAAGGGATCATCCCTTCGTACTGCATGCATAAAATTCTGCTAGAGGAAGGTAGTAAGCCGACTGTTGAGCAATAGCGATGATTTAATCCTATCATGAAAGAAGTTGTGAAGAAAGAAATTCTGAAGTGGCTAGATGCAGGAATCATATATCCTATTTCTGACAGTTCTTGGGTGAGCCCCGTGCAATGTGTACCTAAGAAGGGAGGTATAACTGTGGTAGCAAATGAGATGAACGAGCTCATCCCCACTCGAACAGTCACGGGATGGAGGGTATGCATGGATTACAGAAAGTTGAACAAGGCCACGAGAAAGGATCACTTCCCTCTTCCATTTATTGATCAGATGCTTGACAGGTTGGCCGGTCATGAGTATTATTGTCTTCTGGATGGATATTCGGGGTATAATCAGATTTGCATTGCACCAGAGGATCAAGAAAAGACTACCTTCACTTGTTCATTTGGCACGTTTGCTTTTCGTAGAGTTTCGTTTGGTTTATCTGGAGCACCCGCCACTTTTCAGAGATGTATGATGGCTATATTCTCTGATATGATTGAAAACAATGTTGAAGTGTTCATGGACGACTTCTCCGTCTTTGGACATTCGTATGATGAATGTTTGAATAATCTTTGTGCGGTGCTCAAAAGGTGTGTGGAAACTAATTTGGTGCTCAATTGGGAAAAATGTCACTTTATGGTGCGTGAAGGCATTATTCTCGGGCATAAGGTCTCTAGCAAGGGTCTTGAGGTGGACAAAGCCAAGGTGGGGGTCATTGAAAATCTTCCACCACCTATTTCTGTGAAAGGAATCCGTAGTTTTCTTGGTCATGCGGGTTTTATCGTCGTTTCATTAAGGACTTCTCGAAGATATTTAAGCCGTTGTGCAACTTGCTCAAGAAGGATGTGCCTTTCAAATTTGATGATGAATGCTTGGCGGCATTCGAGACTCTCAAGAAGAGTTTGATAACTGCACCAGTTATTACGGCACCTGATTGGACAGAGCCTTTTGAGATGATGTGTGATGCGAGTGATTATGCGGTGGGAGCAGTTCTTGGGCAGCGCAAGAATTATCTTTTTCATGTGGTCTACTATGCCAGTAAAACTCTAAATGGAGCTCAAATGAACTACACCACTACTGAGAAGGAGCTCTTGGCTATAGTCTTTGGTTTCGAAAAATTTTGATCTTATCTGCTTGGGACAAAGGTGACAGTATTCACTGATCATGCTGCCATTCGCTATTTGGTCTCAAAGAAGGATTCGAAGCCTAGACTTATTCGTTAGGTGCTCTTGCTACATTAATTTGAGTTAGAGATCAAGGATCGAAATGGTATTGAGAATCAAGTAGCTGACCATCTCTCTATATTGGAGAATCCCGATTCTACTTCACATGATAAGACATTGATCAACGAATATTTTCCGGATGAGCAGTTGTTCGCAGTTCAGGAGGAAGAGCCATGGTTCGCAGATATTGTGAACTATCTTGTCAGCAATATAATGCCTCCTAATATGAATACAACTCAAAAGAAGAAGTTTCTGCATGAGGTGAAGTGGTACATGTGGGATGAACCATATTTGTTTAGACAAGGAGCTGATCAGTTCATCAGGATATGTATTCCATTCTGTTAGACGGAGGGGAATCTTACGAGGAAGGATGAGATGTCGTTAAATGTGATGCTTGAAGTCGAGGTCTGTAATAACCCCAATTTTTGGAATTTTTGAAACCCTTATGAATAGTGATTTTGCTGATTATGCTGAATAAGAAAACTTTTCATACCACACTATGTAGGGGTTCTTTTATTGATCTTCTGAGATCTTATTAGTACTCTATATGGTATATAAGTGTATGTAAAGATCGTCAGAATCCAAATTCGCACACTTTGATTTTTCCCGGAAATCTACCAGATACAGAAAGAATTGAGTATAAGGTAACAGAATAAAAAGGATTTAAATTCAAGGATTATATGAGAGGATCATAAAAGGAATATAATATATTGAGAAAGGTTAAGGAAACCTAAGTAATAAGATCCCGGGTATGATCCCTCAAACGATAAACGAAAACGAAAGTTAAGCGAACCGCATAACAGATCAGCGGTCATTAGCCAAGTAATTAGAAGCTAATCAAAGAGGTTAGTGAGGATGATGTCATCAAACCAATAAGAAGAGGACAAGCATAGGAAGATGACATAGGATTGATGACCTAAGCATGACAAAAAGGGAAGGAAGGGTGGTTGATTTCAAGCCACACAATTTTACATGGTTAAAAGATAATTAAACAAAACAAAAGCAAAACAACCAACCAAACAAATCACAAATCACAAAAACACATTTTATCCACCTTTCCAAGCAAGAGCTCTCGGCCTCTTCCTTAAGAAATGGGAAGTCCAAGCTCCTCCACTTGCTAATTTACAAGGTAATTATCCTAGCTTCTCCTAGTTAAGTTACATACTTCCTAGGAATCTTAGCTTCAAAATCCTTTCCTAGCATTTCCTATAAATCATTCAAGAAGATGGTGAATAGTACTTTCTTGAAATTAATTTTTGTGTTCTTGATTTCTTTGAAAGATCAAGCTTGTAGGAGGTTAGATTAAGGCTTCCATGGGCATTCCAAGGATCTTTCATGGATTAAAAGCTTCAAGGAAGGTATAACTCTTCATGATCTTAGTCTTAAGTTTTGTTGTTTGGATTTCCTAATGTTTAGATGATGGGTTAGTGTAATGGGTGTGTAATCATGTTTAGAGCTTTGTTTAGTAAGTGGTTTTGTTGATTTTGGAGTTAGGAATGATACTTGTTGGATTTAAAGTTCTTGGCCACATTTTTGACTTGGTTTAGATGAATAAGTTGAGATATTGAGTTATGGTTGAATGATATTGTATTATGGTTGAATGATGGTGGAATGGTGATGATTGTGGGTTGTTTGTGAATTGAAGTGGAGTTGTACGAAATTGGTAATCGCGTAAACATAGCCGTCGTAATGTCCGATTACCCTAGACTGTTTTTGTTCTTAACATTAAGACCCGTGAACTCACTGTTAAGTTTTGACCATTGCCATGATTAGATAGTTCATGTTACGAGCTTCGTTTTGATATGTGGTTCGTTTGAATCCGATGTACGGTTTAGGAGAAACGACCATTTTAAGTAACGGCGTTTCGCGACCGAACCATTACCCCTCGCCTTACTTTGAAACCTTGGTTAAGGCCCTTAAATGACTAATTGGAGTATGAAACATTTATGTAAAGTGGATTAGGCAGTTGGTAAGGTGCTCGCGAAAGAATTGGCTTAAAACTCTTAATGGTTAATTTATTAAAAATGGTGGAGCCGAGGGTACTCGAATGACTTATGTGATTCGTTAAGCGTATAAGTTACCATAAGTGAACGTTAGGGTTCACTTATGACTCCGCTTACTTTATTTAATCGAATAAGGTTTATTCAATAACTTTATTTTATTTAATGAATATTATTTTGAATATTCATTCGAGGATTTATGACTCCGCTTACTTTATTTAATGAATATTATTTTGAATATTCATTCGAGGACTTAAGACTCCGTTTATTTTATTTAATGAATATTATTCTGAATATTCATTTGAGGACTTATGACTCCGCTTATTTATTAAATAATATTCTTTATTTTATTAAAGAATAATGTTTCGATAATCAAACTTATTTTCGATTATTCAAATAAAGATTGTACTTTCGTATAAGTATATCTTTGGTTATTTATTATTCATTTCAAGTATAAGTTTTAAAACTTTTACTTCAATTATTTTTATAAGGATTATCCTTATGGGAATATTATTTAAATAATAATGTTCAGATATCCTCCAACATATTGGGACTGATTTATTTCATTAAATCAGCTTTACTCCAAACATTCTTAAAAATATTTTCGAGTCTTCAAAATGATTTTTAAAAGTTAGAGCGGATCCCAAAACTCGTTTTCAGATTTAAGATCTTCCTTTCGAAGGAGACTTGAATATTCGCTCAAAAATCTTGGGGATCCGGCTCTGTGGTATATTTTATATTCGCAACGAGGTTGTTGTTTTGAGAAAATAATTTGATTACTTGCCTAATGTTCGGGAAGTAAGTCCATCTGATTGAGTCGGCATAAGCGACAGGCCGGGGTACGGTCTATGAAGGTGTAAGAGGCTGGGTGACAGTTCATCCATGCGTGAGTGGTCGGGTAACGGTCTAGTGCGAGGTCCTAATGCGGCCAGGGTGATGACCGGTGAGGAATTCATCCATCTACAGTAGAAAAGGTTACTTATTGGTATCTTTGCCTGATCAGCAAGATATCGGGTTTATGCCAAAATTCTTTTCTTTCCAAATTCATTGGATATTGCAACTCTGTTCATACTTTACATGATAGAGGTTTTCAGGAAATGTATGAGAGATATATATGGATATATATATATATATATATATATATATATATCGGGACTTAATGAAGTATCTCATAACTTCATTTCTTTTGAATGATATTTCAAAGATTGAATCTATTCAAACCTTTTCTTGTAGTCTCATCTATGTGATGAACTTTTGAAACTGATGATACCTTGAACGGTGGTAGTTCAAGTAGTATCCGGAAAAGATATAAGTATATTGGAGTATCTTGTAACTTCATCTTTTCAACTTATATCTGGTTAATGATTATCTTATGCATGACAAAGATTTTCACAAAAACGTTGAGACAAGGCTAGATATATGAGATCACCTTGCAACGATATTTTTATACAGTTATAAACTGGAACTCTGTGTATATTATGCATGGAAGAGGATTTCAAAGATTATGAAAAGTATATATACTTATATACTGAATATTTTGTGACTTGGTCGCGTTAAGATATCAACTTGGTTCATTTCTTTTGACCAAGACTTTCATGAGTACTATGAGAATGCTCATATATTGTTAATTATTATCCATATCATTTCGGTGGGCTTGCTGCTCACCATTGCTTTCTTCTTTCATCACACAACAACAGATAGACAAGATGAACAGGATCAAGCTCCCAATTCCTGAGCGGATAGGAAACGTTCCACAATTTCCAGTAGGCGTTGATGCCGTTGTAGCCGAAGTAGAAACTACCAATAGGCTAGGCTTTCAACTTTGGTTGTACCGGACTTATGTATATTTATGAATTGTAATAATGGCAAGGAAATGTAAAATATTTAGAAACCCTTTTTATGGTGAAATAGTTTATAATTGTGGAATAAAATGAATTGTGTTATTTTTTGGTATTCATCTCTGAGACTATAACTTGTGGTGTGTGTGTGTATATCGTGGGGTCACATTACGCAGTAGTTGGTTGACTGTTAAGATTAAGTATTCATAAGGGAAATGGAAGTCGTGACAACCCGAATCCCTGACCCCGGATTTGGGGGTGTTACAAGGTCTTTGATGTTTGGGGAATCAATTTCATGGGACCATTTGTCTCGTCCTGCAATAATCAGTACATCTTGCTGGCAGTCGATTATGTCTCAAAATGGGTAGAAGTTAAGGCTCTACCGATGAATGATGCAAAGGTAGTGTTTAATTTTCTTCATAAGCAGATTTTTACAAGGTTTGGAACGCCACGAGTAATCATAAGTGATGAGGGGTCGCATTTCTGTAACCGTAAGTTCACTTCTATGATGCAGCGCTACAATGTGAATCATCGTGTTGTTATTGCCAATCATCCTCAAATGAATGGTCAAGCTGAAGTGTCTAATAGAGAGATCAAGTGCATTCTAGAGAAAGTTGTTTGTCCGTCAAGGAAAAATTGGTCTTTAAAACTCGATGAAGCTGTTTGGGCTTATAGAACAGCATACAAGACTCCACTTGGGATGTCCCCGTTTCAACTTGTTTATAGTAAGGGATATCATTTACCTGCGGAGCTTGAGCATAAGGCTTATTAGGCGTTGAAGAAGTTGAACCTTGATCTAGATGCAGCTGGGAAGAAGCGAATGCTTCAGTTAAATGAACTTGATGAATTTCGACTCCAAGCGTACGAGAACAACAAAATGTACAAAGAAAAGTGAAAAGGTGGCACGACAGGAAGCTATATCCTAAGTCATTTGTGTCGGGGCAGCAAGTACTTTTATTCAACTCTCAACTCCGACTTTTTCCTGGAAAGTTGAAATCAAGGTGGTTTGGACCTTTTATTGTCAAAACTGTGTTTCCACATGGAGCGGTGGAGATTTTTGAGAATGATCCGGGCCAAGCATTCAAGGTTAATGGTCAGCGATTGAAGCATTACTATGGGGACATGGCAAACCGGGAAGTGGTTAGTGCCGTTTTGTTGTCAACTTGAGCAAGGTACTCTACGTCAAGCTAATGACGTAAAAGAAGCGCTTCTTGGGAGGCAACCCAAGATTTGTTATTATAGGAACCCTTAAAAGTCAGTAACCTATCCAAAAACATAAAAAAAATCAGAAAAAAAGGGCAAGAAATTTTTTTTCCAGACACCCTCTGGGCGCCCGCTCAGGATGTTGGGCGCCCGCGCAGCTTTGCTGAGCGGCCGCTCAGCCCCCGACTGTCTGAAATTTTTTTAGCCTTATAAATATCCAAAACAAAATCAGGAAAACCAAAAATAAAAACACAAACCCACAACCTACGAATTCTTGTCCCATTAACCCACGTTTTCTCCCTCAAACCCCACTCTTAATCAATTTCTAACCCTAATCCCTGCCCTATATATACATACAATTTCTCCATATACTTTCAACCTTAAAACTCTCTCCCATATTCAAAAACACAACTCTTAAACACTTTTTCTCAGTTTCAATGGCACCCAAGAGATCACGAACTATTGACAGCAGCAGCACCGTTCCTACTACTGATTCTTTGAGGGGAACTGCTGTGAGACCTCGCTTGTTTGATAGGGCTGCTGAGGAGGAGTATACTAGGCTTCTGGCTAAGCCGATTCTGAAGGAGAGGGGATTCTTACCATCGGGGAGGGATGGTGAGTTGTTGCCGATGATTGCTGAAAAGGGGTGGATTTCTTTTTGTGAGTCACCGGAGGCGATTCTGATGAGCGTGGTTCGCGAGTTTTATGCGAACGCAAAGGCTGAAAAGAATGGGTTTACTGTTGTTCGTGGGCTTACTGTGGATTATCATCCGGAGGCGATTCCCCGTGTGATTGGGCAGTGACAACGGAAGCCCACGGAGGAGAATTGGAATGAGAAGCCCTCCGAGGAGTTTAATTTGGATTTGATTTGTGCTACTCTCTGTCAGTCGGGCACGGTTTGGAAGTTCAAGACTGGAACTAACGATTATCATTCTTTTCCGGCGATTGTGATGAATAGGTATACCCGTGTATGGAATGCCTTTATTTGTGCTAATATTTTGCCTACTTTATATGCACATGAGGTTACAGTTGAGCGAGCAAGGTTGTTATGGGGTATTTTGAATGAGGAGTATTATGTGGACCTTGGTGAGTTCATCTTCCAAGGGATTCTAAAGTTTTTTAGGGGAGCGAAGCACATGAACATCCCTTATGCATCTACTGTCACGAAGTTATGCCGAGCAGTGGGAGTTCATTGGCCTTCTCACGAGCAGTTGTAGATGCCGACCACTCCTATTGATTCAGCGACTCTGAATGCGATGCAGGAGTGGATGGGTGGAGAGCCCGAGGAGCATGGGTTGGGTTATCATCTTCCAGGAGGACGTCCAGCAGCTGGTGCTACCATGGCTAGGCCGGGTCGTGATGAGGTAGGCTCTTTTATAGCTCAGGAGGGTGCTGGGATGGCTGATGCCCAGTATAGGAGGCTGTCGAGGAGGATGGATGCGATGTATGAGTCGCAGAGTAGGTTCGCTCAGGAGCTCACCCTTGCACTTGGGACTGCTTTCAGAGGCCTTGGAGCTGATATCCAGTGGCCCATTTTTGGTGAGGACTCTGCTTATCCGCCTCCTGATACTCCACCCTCTGAGGGTGATGATGATGATTTCTCCGAGTAGCTATACCCTATGTTCCTTTCTACTACCTTCACTGGGGACAGTGAAGATTTTAAGTTTGGGGGTGGTAGTTAAGGAATATTTTTGTGTGTGTGTCATGTAGTTGCATATTCATGTTAGTTTAGTTTATATAGTTACATATTTTTGCATATAGTTTTATTTTATTTTATAGCTTTATTTATCATGTCATTTAGCTCATGCATATATCATGATCCCTTTTGCGTTGCTTTACCAATTGATTTGTGATATTGATGCAAGTGTAGTGATAGCGTTAGAGTGATGTTGAGTCTTGTAGGATGACATGCATGCTAGAAACACTTGTAATTTCACTAAGTCTTAGAGTATGCTTAAGGACTAGATTGTTGTCATGGTTTGATGGTTTTTGAGGTTAATTTATTGATTATGCTTAGAATTTATAATAGTTTCTTAATGATAAAAGGCATAAAAAGAAAAAAATTGAAGTAAAAATTGGAATTCATTGCTAATTGTGGCTAGGCGTCAATTGGCTAGTAGTAGGCTCGTATTTTTATGCGAATAGTCTAGGGTTGAGCAAGATGGAGCGAAACACACTTGCTCAGAAATTTGAAAAAAAAAATATAGAAAAAAAAGAAAGAGAAAAAAGAAAAAAAAAGAAAAAAAAGAAAAAAAAGAAAAAAAAGAAAAAAATAATAATAAATAGTTAATGCATAATTGATCACGAGTGGGCTCTTTGGTATTCGAGTTATTAAGTTCTTAGGGGACTTTGTTCCTAGTGACCTAAGGCTCTTATAGTCTGGGATCCGCTAACCTAACGCTCGCTAAATGGATGCCATTGCATAAGTCTTTTGTGGACCTCACTCATTGCACGGTCAAATAAGCATTATTTGTTATTGGGTTGAATAAAAAGCATGATTCCGTAATAAGCTCTAGTAATCTTAAGTGTTATAAGTCATTTTGTGCCTAGAATTTATTCTTCGTATAATCAGGTGATAGCCTTGAGGATAGTCTAGTTATGATAATTGATCTAGTTTCGAAGCATGTCTGTTAAGCATCCGCACACACCATATTTCTGGTTGTATGTTATTTTGCATGATTTGATTGATCTTTATTCGCCTAATTGCATTTTTTGAGATGTTATGAGTTGGTTGGTTTAGTCGTTGTAAGGGGGATCGTTGCATTTCATATAGATTGCATTCATGCATGTTTTTATTTTGTTTTTGAGTCTGTGACGCTTGAGGACAAACATCGATTTAAGTTTGGGGGTGTGATAAGTGGCATTTCATACCACTTAGAACATCTTATAATGGTTTGAATTGATGTCTTAAAATCAAGTATTTTGTGTATTTGATGCGTTTTTCTAGTATTTGTGCATTTCAGGGTATTACTTGTGTTTGAGGGGAGATTTCATCAGGAATAAGCCTAAGTATGTGCTTGGCATTGCAAGTGGGAAGTTAGGAGCAGAACGCAGTAGAAAACGGGAGCAAATTAATAATTTTTCTAGTGAGGTGCTTGGCGCCCGCTCAGCCTGGCTGGGCGGCCACTCAGGAAGCTGGGCGCCCGCTCAGGATTATTCGGCGGCCGCTCAGGGTCGTGAAATAAAATCCTGATTTTTAGACTCCTGATTTTGTTGGACTTCCGAATACTGAGATAGCTGGGACTTGTGGGACTTCTATATAAGTAGTTTTCAGAGACGTTTCATGTGTGTTGAATGGTGGTATCAATCAAGGAGCAAGGAGAGAAGGAAGAAGACCATTTTAGCACATCGCAACGAAGAAGAGGAAGCATAGTTTTCTTGTGATTCTTTTATTCGTTGTATCAGTGGATGCTAGTTTTCTTTACTTTGAACCTTATTACTCTTGTGACGTACTCTGGTTTTAATAAGTAGTTTTATTAGTTATTCTTGTGTGTTATTATCATGTTTTCATATGAACCCATGGTGACGATGAGTTCAATCATGGACTAATCATGATCATGGGGTCGTAACGGATTTACTAGGGAATTCTTTAGTTAGTTGTTTATTACCTTAGTGTGTGATGATTGTATGATATCTAGTATTGGTTGTGCTTATTCGTCTTATGTGCGTCACGAACATATAAGATAGGGTGTTAATCTCTTGTGAAGTGATAGTGGATCTTGAGGTTTAGAACTTGCCATGTTAGCATAGGTTCATGTATAAGTATGCATGATTAGTGGGTAACTCTAACCGTTTTACTTGCCCTGTGTAATCATAAGGAATAACTTGTGCTTAAATCGTTATGTTGTCAAATTCTGTAGATATATAGGGTCTCAATATAATTGATGCCTATTCAACTTCTATCTTAATTGTGGATGTTTGGTAGAATGGTATTAGTACGACAAAAGTTGGCTTTTATCAGTTTCGTGTTGTTCGATTAATATCATCACTGTTACATGCTAAGGGTAATAACAATAACTATTGATGGAAGTAGTAACGAAGTTATGATCTCATGTGTGTTTAATATTGTTAATTCAAGAGTCAATTAAGTGTCTAATTCTCATAGTTAATTATAGTTAATAATTAGTTAATCAATTTTATGTGTTATTGTCTTGACATTGAGAAGTAATCATACATTGGTGAGTGAGTGTTAATTGAAAATAATTAATCTGAGTCTCTGTGGGAACGAACTAGAAATTATTCTAAATTACTTTCGAATGCGTATACTTGCATGAATTATTAGCGCATGTTTTATGCCTAACAGGAAGCAAGCCGACTGTTGAGCAACAGAGAAGGCTAAATCCGATCATGAAAGAGGTGGTGAAGAAGGGAATTGTTAAGTGGCTGGATGCAGGGATCATCTATCCTATTTCTGACAGTTCATGGGTGAGCCCAGTTCAGTGTGTGCCTAAGAAAGGAGGTATCATTATGGTTGCTAATGAGAAGAATGAGCTCATTCCTACTCGAACAGTCACGGGGTGGAGAGTTTGCATGGATTACAAGAAGTTGAACAAGGCTACAAGAAAAGATCACTTCCCCCTGCCATTTATTGAACAGATGCTTGACAGATTGGCTGGGCATGAGTATTACTATCTTCTGGATGGTTATTCTGGTTATAATAAAATATGCATTGCTCCAGAAGATGAGGAGAAGAATACCTTCACTTGTCCCTTTGGTACTTTCGCCTTTTCGAGAGTTTCTTTTGGACGATGTGGAGCACCGGCCACATTTTAGAGATGCATGATGGTTATCTTCTCTGATATGATTGGTCTGAATATGGAGGTGTTCATGGACGATTTCTCTGTGCTTAGTGATTCATTTGATGAGTGCTTGCAGAATTTAGGCGACGTTCTCAAGAGGTGTGTTGAGACCAATTTGGTTCTCAATTGGGAGAAATGTCACTTTATGGTGTGACATGGCATTATTCTTGGGCACAAGGTCTCTAGTAAGAGTCTTGAGGTGGAAAAAGCCAAAGTGGGGGTCATCGAAAATCTTCCCCCACCAATTTTTGTTAAGGGGGTTCGCAGTTTTCTTGGTCATGCGGGCTTTCACAGGCGTTTCATCAAGGACTTCTCAAAAATTTCTAAACCTTTGTGCAATCTTCCGAAAAAGGATGTCCTACTTAAGTTTGATGACGAGTGAGTGACTGCTTTTGAGTTCTTAAAGAAGAGTTTAATCACGGCACCTGTCATAACTGCACCTGACTAGAATGAACCTTTTGAGATGATGTGCGATGCAAGTGACTATGCAGTTGGAGCAGCTCTTGGGTAGAGAAAGAACAACATATTTCATGTAGTCTACTATGCTAGTAAGACTTTAAATGGTGCTCAACTGAACTATACTACTACGGAGAAAGAACTTTTGGCTATTGTCTATGGTTTTAAGAAATTTCGATCTTATCTGCTTGGGACGAAGGTGACAGTTTTCACTGATCACGCTGCCATTCGATATCTCATCTTAAAGAAAGACTCGAAGCCTAGATTGATCAGATGGGTTCTTTTGCTCCAAGAATTTGAATTAGAGATCAAGGACAGAAAAGGGACTGAAAATCAAGTCATTGATCATCTCCCGCATTTAGAGGATCCAAATGCAACTTCTCTATATAAGACATTAATCAATGAGTCTTTTCCCGATGAGCAGCTTTTCGGAGTGCAAGACGAGGAACCGTGGTTTACAGACATTGTGAACTACCTTGTGAGTAATATCATGCCTCCCGGTTTGTTGTACACTCAAAGGAAGAAGTTTCTGCATGAAGTGAAGTGGTATATGTGGGATGAGCCGTTTCTTTTTCGACAAGAAGCTGACCAAATCATCAGGAGATGTATTCCTTACAGCGAAACAGGGGGATCTTGTGAGATTACCACTCAACGGCTTATAGAGGATATTATGGTGGAGAAAAGACATCAGCTCATATTCTTCAAGCAGGTTTCCTTTGGCTGACCTTGTTTAAAGATGCTCATCAGTTCGTTTTGAAATATGATCGATGTCAACGTGTGGGTAATATATCCAAGAGGGATGAGATACCTCATAATGTGCTTCTCGAGGTTGAAGTCTTCGATATTTGGGGAATTGACTTCATGGGGCCATTTGTCTCATCTTGTAATAATCAGTATATCTTGTTGGCTGTTGATTATGTGTCGAAATGGGTTGAAATTATGGCATTGACAACGTACGATGCAAAAGTAGTACTTAATTTTCTTCATAAGCAGATATTCACAAGATTTGGAACCCCAAGAGTCATAATCAGTGATGAGGGGTCACATTTTTGCAATCGCAAGTTCACTGCTATGATGCAAAGGTATAATGTGAATCATCGCATTGCTACGGCTTATCATCCTCAGACAAATGATCAAGCCGAGGTATCTAACAGAGAGATCAAGCACATTTTAGAGAAAGGTGTGTGTCCATCAAGGAAAAATTGGTCTTTGAAGCTTGATGAAGCTGTTTGGGTGTATAGAACAGCATACAAGACTCCATTGGGAATGTCGCTGTTTCAGTTGGTGTATGGTAAGGGGTGTCATCTTCCTGTGGAGCTCGAGCATAAGGCGTATTGGGCTTTCAAGAAGTTGAATCTTGACTTGGATGCAGCTGGAAAGAAGAGGATGCTTTAATTGAATAAACTCGATGAGTATCGATTTCAAGCTTATGAGAACAACAAAATGAATAAGAAGAAAGTCAAGAGGTGGCACGATAGGGGTCTAGTGCTTAAATCATTTGTATCGGGGTAACAAGTTCTTTTGTTTAACTCTCATCTCCGTCTTTTTCCTGGGAAGTTGAAGTCGAGGTGGTCAGGGCCCTTTATAATCAAAATTGTGTTTCCACATGGAGCAGTGGAAATTTTTGAGAATGATTCGGGCCAGGCATTCAAGGTCAATGGTCAGAGGTTGAAGCATTACTATGGTGACACGGTAAACCACGAGGTGGTTAGTGCTATTTTATTGTCCGTTTGATCTCAAGATTCTACGTCGAGCTAACGACATAAAACAAGCACTTCTTGGGAGGCAACCCAAGTTTGTTGTACATTAGTAGGTAGAGGACGAAAGAAGAAAGGAGAAAAACACAAAAAATAAGAAAAAGAAAAAAATTCAGGGCCAACTTCAGAAGCTGAGCGCTTCCGTGCTGATCTAGCACGCGGCCGCCTGTTTTTCCAGAAACCAAGTGCGCCCGTGCTGATCTAGCACGCGGCCGTGCCGATTTAGTAGAAGGTGAGCGCGCCCGCGCTGGTCTAGCGCGTGGCCGCGCTAGGGTCCCGAATCAGGAAAAAAAAAGCAGTTTGTGAAGAGAAAATCGGGATTTTTACTACAAAATCAGTTTCTACCCGAATTTTACTCTTCCATATCCCAAATTTTCCTCTCCAAATCAAACCCATTATTCTCACAATTCCCATATTCAATTCCCACTTCTATTTAATATCTAATTCTCTTGTCACCACCTATATATACATACACTTATACACAAACTTGTCCACCACTTCATAAATTCTCAAACACAATTCTCTCTCAAACACTTAACTTTTATTCTCTTTTATTCAATCCCAATGGCACCCAAGAGACAAAGAACTCAAGTAAGCAGCACCACCACCGATTCTTCGAGTGCAAGTGGTGTGAGGCCGAGGTTTTCTACTCCCGAGGCTGAAGCGAAGTACAGTACATGAGGCTTCTCTCGAAACCTATAGCGAAGGAGCGAGGTTTTCTGCCATCAGGAAAAGATGGTAAGTTATTGAAGATGATTCTGAAGATGGGGTGGGTTTCTTTTTGCGAAGCTCCCGCTATTATGCCTATGAGTGTTGTTCGAGAGTTCTATGCTAATGCGAAGGCGGAGAAGAATGGTTTCACTGTGGTTAGGGGGACGACGGTGGAGTATAGTGCTGATGAGATAAGGAGGGTGATTGAGCAACCCGCGAGGAAGCCCGACCAGGACACTTGGAACGATAAGACTCCAGAGGACTTTGATCTGGATCTTATTATTACTACTTTGTGTGTGCTTGAGACTCATTGGAAGTTCAAGAGGGGCACAACTGATTACTCCATGTTCCCTGCGTCGTGCATGAACAGGTTTGCACGTGCTTGGAATTCATATATCTGTGCTAACAGCATGCCATCTTCTCATGTGCATGAGATTACTGTAGAGCGTGCTTGTCTATTGTGGGGTATTCTTCAGGGCAACTATGTGGATTTGGGGATGGTTTTTTACCAGGGTATTTTGAGGTTCTTGAGAGGAGGTACTACATGTTTGATACCCTATGCGTCCGTTATGACGAAGTTGTGTGTGGCAGTTGGTGTTCATTGGCCCGCACATGAGCAGCTGCAGCTTCCAAGTGCTCCTATCGACAGTTTTATGCTGCTAAACATGACAGAGTGGGGAGGAGGCAAGCCTGATTTGAAGGGGCTTGGTTACTCTTTTGACCATCTGCCAGGTGGAAGGCCTTGCAATCAGATGTATGCATGTGGAACGCAGTAGGCGAGCAAGGCAGCTTGGAGAGCTCAGTTGGGAGAAGAGACTGGTCCTTCGGTATCGCAGCAGCAGCAGCAGCAGGAGGAAGCAGGAGCATATATTGGATCTAGTCTGAGTTCGACGCAGTATAGGCGTCTAACGAGGAGCATGGATGCGATGCATGACATCCATAGTCGGTTTGCACGTGATCTCACCCAGACACTAAGGACTGCATTCAGAGCCACAGGTGTTGACATCCAATGGCCAGTGTTGGGTGAGGATTCCGTGTATCCACCTCCAGACACGCCTGACACACCACCCCTTGAGAATGATGATCCTGATTCGGAGTAGGTATGCCTGATTCCTTACTATTACATTCACTGAGGACAGTGAATATTTTAAGTTTGGGGGTAGTAGTTGAAGGAATATGTTTTGTGTGAGTCGCATATAGTTTGCATATTCATGATAGTTTAGTGCATATAGTTGCATATTTTTCCATATAGTTTTTTGTAGTTTTTATGATAGTTGTTCATGTAGTTTCATGCATTTGCATAATTACATGATCCCTTAGATGATTTTTCCGATTGATTTGAGATATTGATGCTAGTATAGTGATGTTGTATTTAGTGATGTTAAGTCTTATTGAATTGATTTTCAGGCTAGAGACAATTGTATTTCACTAAGTCTTATAGGATGTTTGAGTGCTAGATCATGGTCATGGTTTGTTTGTTTGTCAAGGTTTAATCGCTTATTCATATTTAGAATTTAGGATATTCTCTTAATAACATATTAACATGGATATTTAAAAAAATTGGAGAAAATTAGATTTCATTGCTAGTTTTGTGGCTAGGCGTCAAATGGCTAGTAGCCGACTCATATTTATATGAGTAGTCTAGGGTTGAGCGAGATGGAGTGAAACGCACTCGTTCAGAAATTTGGGGAAAAAAAAGAAAAAAAAAATTTAAGTGTTATGTATAATTGATCACGAGGGGGCTCTTTAGTACTCGAGTTATTAAGTTCTTAGGGGACTTTGTGCCTAGTGACCTAAGTCTTTTATAGTCTGGGATCTGTTAACCTAACGCTCGCTACATGGGTACTATTGTATAAGTCTTTTGTGGACCTCACTCATTCCACGGTCAAAAAAGCATATTTGTGTTGTTTTGTTGTGAATAAGAGCGTGAATCCATGTTAAAACTCCGATATAAGAATTGAAATGTTATAAGTTATTTTGAGTCTAGCTTTTATTTTATTTATAAACTTACGATTGCTTTGATGAGTAGTGAGTCATGATTGTTGATCTAGTTATAATAGTATATCTATAAGCATTTGCACACATGCACGTCTCTGGTTTGTGAGTTGATTTTTATGGTTTGATTGATCTTTATGCGAATAACTACATTCGTTGAGATGTTACTTGTTGATTGATTTAGTTATTCTATGGGAATCGTTGTATTCATTTAGTTGCATTCATGTATTTTTTTATTTTTTTGTTCTTTCAGTTTGTTTATGCTTGAGGACAAGCATCGGTTCAAGTTTGGGGGTATGTTGAGTGGCATTTATGACACTTTATTACGCTCCGTAAAGCTTTGAATTGGTGTATTTGTACTCAAGTTATTGGTGTTTAATGTGTTTTCTAGTGTTTTTGCATTTTTAGGCATTATCCAGGTAATCAAGTGAATTAGCATGGTTTTAGTGCTAATTGGGTGTTAGGATGGTGTTGGAATAAAAGCTCTTGGAAAACCAACTCAAATCAGCAAGGAAAAGAAGAAGTCAGAATTTTGTACGGGGAGACAGCGCGCCCGGGCTATGATAGCGCGCGGCCGCGCCCAAAGACCAGAAGCTCAGCGCACCCACGCTGGTCAAGCGCACGGCCGCTCCAGGTCGAGAAAAGAAATTATGTTTCTATTCTGATTTTGATCCAGAAGACTTCTACTCTGCATGGGGCTGCTATATATACATAAATAAGCTCGTTTTTTAGGAGGAGATGTACAGAAGCTAAGGAAAAAGAGAAAAGAAGACCGGAGAGCACAATTCAACCAAGGCGAAGAAGATCTGGTTTAATCTTATGATTCTTTGTTTAAGTTGTAACGTTGGATGCTAGTTTTCTTATTCTTGAACCTTTACTTGTGTTTCCTACTTGGTTTTATTAAGTATAAAGACTATGTTTATTATATCATGCTTTCATCGGAACCCACATTGATGATGAGTCTGATTATGGGCTAATGGTTATCGTGGGGTTCTAACGGATATATATATGGATTTCTTTAGTTGATTTGTTTCGATTCCTTAGTGTGTGGTGATTGTATGATAACCTAGTATTGGTTGTGCTTATTCGTCTTATGATCATCGCGAACTTATAAGATAGCGTGTTAATTCTTAATAAAGCGAAAGTGAATTTAAGGATTTAGAACTTGCCATGCTAGCATAGGTTCATGTGTTATTGTATGCATAATTCGTAGGTAATTTTAACCATCTTACTTTCCCTATGTAATCACGATAGATAACTTGTGCATTAAACTGTTATGTTGTCAAATTCTATAGACATATAGGGTCTCAATATAATTGGTGTCTATTCAGCTTCTATCTCTTTTGTGGATGTCTGATAGTATGGTATCCGTGCAACGGAAGTTGGCGTTTATCAGTTTTGTGTTATCTGATTAGTGTCATCACCATTACATGCTAAGGTTAAGAATGAAAAGGCTATTGAATGAAGTACTTAATGAAGTTAGAATCCCATGTTTATTATATATATTAATTCAACGATTCTTATTCTCTTAGTTATAATTGTTAGCTTAAGTTTAGTTAAAAACAATCTCAATTCATTAATCGTCTTAGCATCGGATAATAACCACACCATTGTTGCATAGATACATTGACTGAAATTACAAACTAATTCTCTGTGGGAACGAACTAGAAGATATTCTATATTACTTGCGAACGCGTATACTTGCGTGTATTTTTAGCGCATTTTTAGCGACTAACAGTGACACTAGACAAATGAGGTTAGATTGTATCCTGATATATTGCTTTCAATATCCCTCCAATTTGTCTTTCATGAAAATAGAATATTTCTTCTTCTTCAGCTTCTAAGATCATATGCAAAGTTTATCTTGGCTTCTCATTTTCTTTTCTGAGATTCCTATTAGCCCATGTGTTGTGACAGACCTAGATTTTGACCATTGACATGTCACTATCGATACCTATATATCTTCTTAGCCGTTGATAGCCACTAGCTACAGAATTCATTAGCCATGGGAAGTCTTTTACTACTGCTTTCCTTAGCCATTGATAGTCACATGTTTAGCAGTTGATGGGCCGATATAGATAGCAATTAATGCTTTTTTTATTTAGCAGTTGATGTCTCGCTTTATTTAATTTGAATTATATGGCATCAAATATTTACACTTAAGCACCCTATTCTAAATTATCCACTGAATAAGATGACTTCTGAATGAATAACGGCATTATTATCTGTTTATAGGATTCTCATAGAAAATATTACAATAACCCTATCAATTTACAGGCTACTCCTTCAATGTCTATCCCTTAGGATGGTTAGTCATAAAAGGTTACAAGTTGTCTTAACATAATTATGTAATGTGACTTGTTTATTATCAAGATTTAGGCTTGATTCCTAACAGGCGAGGCCAACATATATAAATATTAGGGCGCACCCTTATATTTTACTAGGCCTGAAAAGGATTCAATGCATCACCCAGATGGATTTCCTGGACACTTAGGAGGATAATGGATGCTTATTACTAACATATCTTTTGCAAGTACTCTATTGAAGAAATCCTTCCTGTAATGTAACCACAAGAAGGCATTGTCCGGGGTAAGAGGCCTCCTGGGGTATTTCTGGACAGAAGGCCTCCTCATGTAGTCAATGAGTGTCCTCATTAGGGATGTGGGGTAAAACTATGGCGCGTGTTTTGGGATTTTTGCCTCTTTAGTCAACGAATGTCCTTGTTGGGAGACTTTGGAGTATTCTACACTTTGCCCAAAAGCTTGGGATCAATTGTCCTGTATTCTGGTAGGGGCTCATTATTCGAGGGACAAGGATGTGTCCAATATTTGGGGTAAACCATGACTATACCTGTGTCCGCGGACTACAGAAATAGCTGGTAGCGGAGGGTTATCCTCGACCGGAAAGTTGCCTTATTTGTGAAATCTCGAAGCCGTTGAGAAGCCTTCGACCTTTGTGGTTAGGCCTCATCGACTAAAAGCTAGTAGAAGACGGTTTTCAGTAGGTTTCCTACTGGGCCTCGAGATGAGAAATCTAAGCCCATTAGGTTTCTTGTTCCCCAAGAACTACGTTGGTTTGATTTCCTATAAATAGGGATACATAGGCAAAGTGTAAGGGGTCGGAAGTTGAGAGCACAAAGGAGCCTCCACCAACCCTAAGCAATCTCAGCCACCAATAAATACAAACACCACACCTTTTTTAATTTTCCAGCGAAGAACCATCGTTTTAGATCTTGTTTCCGACGACATACCTCGAATTTTGTTGTTACCAAATTACTCTGTCACACTACCAACCAAACATAATTCAAAACAACTTAATGTCTCTTCTCCATTGATGTCCTGATCAGTCATTAGTAGGGGTGTAATTCGAGCCGAGTTCATGCTTATTAAATACGATTTCGAACTTTTTTATCGAGTCGAGTCGAGCCCAAAAAAATTGAGCTTAAAAATTATGTTCGGACTCGACCCGTAAATTAAACAAGTCGAGTTCGAGCTGTTCGTGAGTTTTCGAGCTTATCGAGTTTTCTAATTATTTATCGAGTTCTTGAGTTTGTCCCACTTTAAAGAGTTCAAACTTATCGAGATTTTAAACGAGTTATCGAGTTTATCGAGTTTTCGAGTAGAGCTTACTGAATTTTTGAGTTTTTGAGCTTATTAGGTTTTTTTTTTAATTTTCGAGTTTTGACTTTGATTTCATTAAAATATTTTATTCTACTATTTTAATTTCAAGTTCAACCTAAAAATATTTTTTTTATCCATTTAATATGAAATAATATGGTACCATACTTAATATTTTCAATGCTCAACTTTTCCGATCTAATTAAAAAATATTCTAATATTCATAAATATTTTTGGGTGTATTATATCTTCATTATGTACTATACATCTTAAATAATATATGATAATAATGATAATGACAAAATATGATTTTTCATCGTGAACACATTTGATTTTTGCTTCTTCAAATTGGGAACCATAGATCAAGAATCATCAGTAGTTATATAAATTATATTTATTAGTATGATTTGTCACGAAGTGCAATTGAGGCTACGACTTATAAATTACGGTTATAATTTAAAAGTAATATTGCAATTTGCATATGACAATGTTACTATCTCATTATTGTACTTTATAATTGTACAATCATCAATATATATGGATATAAAAATTATAAACCGAACTTAACCACGTGATTAGTGCATCAACTAGTCGAAAGATTTACTGAAGTGATAATTGAGATATCATATACGTACATTTTACTAATGATAATAACATTAATGTTAGTTGAATATTTGAATTTAAGTATGTAAAAATCTTTATTTTATATTATTAATCAATATATATAAATATAATTACGTGAGTATTATATTCAACACATATTTTGTCTAAAGTAGCCTATATGATTTGATCGTGAAGGACAAAACAACTGTATGAGAAGTTGTAATTTTCCTAGTAATACTTGTACATATACAAAAACCTAGAAAATTAGTTTGTAATAATAATATTAATAGATAATTGGATGACAAATATATTAGTAAATATTTGAATATTTTAAAAAATAGAAAAAAAATACTCGAATTCGAGTTCGAGCCGAGTCGAGTTCGAGTTCGAGTTCGAGTTCGAGTTTTTCGAGTCGAGCTCAAAAAAACTTGACTCCACCCGATTTTTTTATTGAGTCTGAAATTGTGTTCGAGTTCGAGCTCAAAAATGAGTTCGAGTCGAGTCGAGCCCGTTTTATCGACTAAAACTCGAGTCGAGTTCGAGCCGTCTCGGTTCGAATTATACCCATCATTAATGGTTGGAACATCTAGGTTTTCTTCACTCGCCATTGAAGTTATAGCCTCTCACAGCAATATAATTTCCGGAGAGAGACACACAGCTCTCACATATGGAGAGAAAAAGCAAATACTATACAGTATATTGTATTTGTTTATATTTTTTTATGCAAGTAGAATATGTAGTGTATTATATAACACTTAATTCATGTCTTGTTTAATTATCGAAAAATGAGTTGATGTAATTAAATTGGGATGACATGATTTCAACATCTACAAACATTTGGTTAACTTATTTTAGACGTGTGAGAGGAGAGCGTGACAGAAATCATGTGTACTGAAAACAAAAAATGCATGGATCTCTCAGCTTAGTTAAGAAACAAGCAATTATAGTAACCCACGCTCTCATAAGGCATATCATTTCTTTAAAAAAAAGCACATAATATAAATACAATTTATGTGTGTATGTATACGAAAGTTACCTTGTGAGCAAAGCATACACATGAAAACATGAAAAAGGAGACGATGATCTCATGGAGTCAAAGACAAGACGACCCCACCTTTCTCTCTTCAAACCGTTCCCCATACATCTACCTTTGTACATGGATATTCTTTGCAATTTTTTTACTCCATGGAAAGCGGAATTAGAATTACAAATAAGTCGGGATTAAATTGAATTTGTTTAAATATTTAAAATGGGACTAATAATTGTAAGAACAAGTTTTTTATAAGTTTTAATTTGCCCTTTGATTAATAAAATTTTAACTACTTTTAAAATTTAGTGAATCAACTTCATGAGGTTTCCAAGCACGGATGGAAAGCATGCGGTAAAGGGGAAAGCATGCGGTAAAGGGTACTGTATGTGAGGATGTGGGGAGAGTATGATATACATGACCTTCGTCTCATTCAAAAAAACAAAGAGACTGTTTCACAAAATATTACCGGCTTGTATGTGAACATGTGTAAATAAAAATATAATTATAAAAAGATATAATACGCAATACCAAATACTGACTGTTTGTAGTCATTTTTATCCCACATAAAAACAATTTTGATATCTTCAACACAATCTTACTTAAAAACATTCACAGAACTTCTAATGTGTAAATCAAACAACTCCCTGTTCAAAAAAGACAAGATATTCTATCTACCAAAAAAATGATTAGTGCCAATGATGTATGAAACCCAGAATACAATAATAATAGAATTAAGTACCTTAACAGAATGAATAAACTGACACTATATGTTACTAACACTGTATACTACTAACACTATATGTTACTAACACTGTATACTACTAACACCTCAAAATATAAGATCAATCTATCACATAAGTTAATCAACCACTCTAATTCGACGCCTCTAAGACCTTCTATCTAATATCATATCCCCTCAAGGTTTAAACAATGCAAATTTAGTGAAAGTAGGTTATCCCAAGTTCTTCCCAGTCTTCATTTCCTTCTCAGACCCGGCAACACTAAACCTTCAACTCTCCGCACTGGAGCTGTTATACACCTCCTCCGAACATGTCCAAACCATCATAGTCTACCTTCACTTACTTTTTTTATTATAGATGCAACTCTTAATTGCTTTATGAAAAAACCCATCAGCAATCTATCTAACAAGGTGCGGCCACAAATCCAACGCAACATCCTCATTTCCCCTACCTCTAGGCGTTATTCTTGAGCCTTTATTACCGCCCAACATTCCGCCACATACAACAAAGCGGGTCTAATCGCCATTCGATAAAATCTTCCTTTTAATTTTAAAGGAATCTTTTTATCACACAGTACTCCTAAAGCAGCCCTCCACTTTAACCATCCAGATTGGATACGATGAGTAACATCGACACTTATCTTACCATCATTATGAATCATAGATCTCAAATACTTGAAATTTTCTTGCGGAACTAATAAATGCTCTCCAATTCTAATATCAACCCCCTCTTCATCTGGTTTGTTACTAAAATTACACCACATATATTCAGTTTTTAAATGACTAACAAAAGCCCGAAGTCTCCAACATTACTCTCCATTATTCAAACTTCTCATTAGTCTCCGATTTTTTCTCATTAATAATAACTATGTCATTGCAAATATTTAAAAAAATAATTTAAAAATGGCCTCTTTGATTTTAAAAAGGGAGAGGAGAATTTTCTCAATGTCTCCTAAATAAATTATTTTTTATCCCCCTAGTTCCACCACCAGAGAAGGTCCCCATGTTTCTAAGCAAACCCCACGACGTCTATGTATGATAATGACATTCATTTCTACTAATGATATACGTGCCTTCTCCCCCCTTTTCACTTGTTATAAGAAGGAGAAGAGGAAGAAGACATAAAGATTGTGAATTACAAAAGAAGATATCATCATAGATTGAAAATGATGAGAAACAGTGCATGTGAGGAGGAGGAGGAGGAGGAGAAGAAAAAGAAAATGAAGAAAGGATTGTGGTCGCCGGAAGAAGACGAGAAGCTGAAGGAATACATGTACGGGAATGGTGAAAACGGAGGGTGTTGGAGTGATATAGCAAAGAATGCAGGATTGCAAAGGTGTGGAAAGAGTTGTCGTCTCCGTTGGATTAACTATTTGAGGCCTCATCTCAAACGTGGTCCGTTCTGTCCTGTTGAGCAAAACCTTATTGTTTATCTCCATTCTCTTCTTGGCAACAAGTAGGACCCAGTTCCTCCCTCTTCTCTCATTTTTCTGCATGCACCATGCATTATTATATTTTCTCTGCATTAATTAGACCATTTTTTAGTTTGAGGATGTCTTAACTAGCCTTGGTTTCCATTGCCAAAGATCAATCTGTCTTTAGTATTTGTGAATTATTGTCTGTGTGTTTACTTTAAAATTGTTTCAAGAATAAGTTTCACTATTATTTTGTCCACCAGAAATCATATACCGATAAATTTTACATTAGGTCATCATTAGGTTTCGAAAGAGAAAAAATTGTATCATATTTGTTTCTGATTGCTTGTAATTACCAAAGACGAGTTTGTAGAGTCATTTACAACTTGTCAAAACTCGCCTATCAACTGCTTAAACATCCTGAAGTGCCAGGTTTAGCTCAAATTCAGCAAAACTTGGTTCAGCCATCTTATTTCGTTGGAATCATTTTTTCCAACAATTCAAACATTCCCCCATCCCCCACCACGAAAAATATTACTACAATTTTGTTCAATGTACATCTTGAAGTGGTACTACTAAAATTTTAGCTAAAAAAAAAGGTCTACTAATTTTAGGACTTAGTTTAAATAATCTAATTCATCAACAATTTTTAACTATTACTCTCTTCATCTCATCGGGTTCTTTACATAGATGATAGAGATATGTCACACATTTTAAGTGTGCTATAAATTATAGTTCCCTAAATTTAAGGGGAATTATCAAAATCTTATTATATAGTCAACGTCCCTCCTAATTGGAGAGCTCATTTCTGAAATTTGGATCATATTAGACATGGTTATTTTTGGATCTAGCTTCTAGTTCAATTTCCCCTATTTAGGTAGGGGTCTGCTCGATCCATTTGTATCCATCATCATAGTACAATCGTTAAATTAATAGTGTACCTCGTCCTATTTCTGGACCCTCCAATAATAAATTAAAAATATGCTGTGTTATTAATTGCAATTAGCATGCATATATAGCAGTGTACATTGCAGAACATATGTTTAAAACTCAATATCCTAAAATTAGTCTTTAGCTCAAAAATATCACGTGTAACAAATCCTTGCATATGTTAGTTTAATATCTTATGATGTCTTTTCTTGTTAAAGGTGGTCGAAAATTGCAGCCCACTTGCCCGGGAGAACTGACAACGAAATAAAAAATTTCTGGAATTCAACAATAAAGAAGAGGCTTAAGAATTCATCTTCACCATCAATTGCTTCTGTAAACACAAGTGATTCATCTTCAGAACCTTACAAAGATTCCGGAATCTTTTCCATGCAAGGTTATACTAACACCATGTCAATGTACATGGAACCCTCATCATTCATGCAACCAATAGCTTCAAATCACTCTGCATTGCCTTTCGATCATAATCGCCTAAACATCAACTCTGAAGATCAAGGATCCTGCTTTCAAGGAGTACCGAATTGCTTGACATCAAATGAAATGCATGGTGATTATGAGGTTTTCGGTGAAAAATCAGGGGCTGAAGAGCGGATTTTTCCTCCTTTGGAAAACAAGAACATAAAATCGAACATTAGAATCCAAAACATGGAGAATGATTCATTGTATAACAATTTTGATGACTTGGACAATAATGCAGAGAATATGCAACCTTGTGGGAAATGTGAAGAAGGAGACGAGTTAAGATTAGAAGAATGGGTAGAAGAATTGATGACAGATGTTTCTTTCCTTCCTTCAACCTACAAGTAGAATTATTTACACTCTTCACAAGATATTTTTTTAAAGAAAATTATATTCGGTTTTTATTTTTTCCCATCCCTCTTCAATAATGTTTTATGATCCCAAAAATTTTATTCCACAATGGAAGAAACTCCAAAAATTTGTATTTAGCCGGTTACAATATATTAGCAGATACAAGATTGTACTGATATAATAAAATAAGGGCCAGTTTTAAAGACTGGGGTAGTGACTGAGTGGGTGCATATATATTTAGTGATAATACGTTTCTAAATTTGTAAGTCTTGTTTAGATGAGTTGTGGATTGAATTTTATACATAAAGAGTTAAATTTTATACATGAAGAGTTAAATTAATAGTTCATTCATAGGTTCTGTATGGAATTTGTTGTTTAGATGAGTTGTATTTATAGGCCTGAAGGGCTCAAAATCAATTGTAACTTGTATTTCAATGGTATGTGAAAGCTGAAGTATAGAGGTCACATTAAAACAGAGGTTTGCTATCATCAAAGTCAAAAAGATCATGTTTGCAGACTGAAAGCTTCACACAACTGCATAAAAGGTGCTTGCTTGTCTAAACAGATGGGCCCTAATTTTATAATTATTGAGTAGAATGAAAGTGCAATGGAGATGTTAACTACAGGGCAATACCAATAAAGGTATGAATTGATCTTTATTGTTTCAATTTTGGCGGGGGTGTTTCATATTTGCGTCACAACAGAGATGCAAAAGCACTCGAGGAAAAACTGGCTAAGAAGGCAGCAGGGTTAAGTGGTGATGCTGTTGGTATAAGCAGTAAGAAATGACGGGAGTACCCGGGTTTCATGAACAGCGTGAAGACAAAAGTGTTTTTCTCATGAAGATGATTGCTCAGGGAGATAATTAGTATTAAGTGGTTTTTTCCCATTTTTCGGTTGGTGTTTCAAAATCTTCTTTGCCCGGTGAAATATATCCCCCATGTTTATTAGATGCCTCAATTATTTTCCTTCACTAAGAAAGTTTTTGGTTAATGTCCATTTTTTCTCTTAAAATTTGTTAGTTACGAGTTTGATCTCTTGAAATTTATTTGACAAACATGTTTTCACCAAACCATCATCTACAAAGTATATGATTTTTTTTCATCTCATTCAACCTCAATACAGTTCAAAGGCATTTGAAAGACCCCATTACACAAAATAAAGATGACAACATACTTCATCAATGGACTCATTTAACAGTGTGGCCCAGCCTCAAAATTGACTAACAGAAAATACAATCCCTTACAAACCATGAAATGAATAATTGGAAGTTCTACTGAATTAGACAAATCATTCCACTAGCTGAAGAGGTCTCTCAGTGATCCCCGGGCAAGGTCTTGATGATATCAGAATCACCTGAAATATATATCAAGGATAAGTATACAAGAACTTGTGCATTATGCTGCAACTGTGACGGTAGAAGAAAAATTATATACCTGGATCAACAATGCTAAGGCATGACACACGGAAATACTTCCCACATGCTGTCCCTAAGTCCACGTTGTCTGAAGGAGAGGAACAACAAAACATATTAAAATACTTTTAAAAAACTAACCGTATACACAAATTCAAAAGATCATGTTTAGAGACTTGAAGCAGCACCATGACGGCATAACAGGTGGTATCTGTACAAAAAAAGCCTAATTTTTAAATTTTGAGTATAGTGCAACCAATACCACAGTCAATATGTCAAATACAGAACAGAGCAAGATATTGATTGGCAACAGTCATTACAGTACAACTAACACGGATCTAGACAGGTTTTAGAATGAAAATATTTTTACAAAGAGATGAGCTGGATATAAAGTTAAAACTAATTCAATTTAAGATGAACAAAGCTCTTCTAAATGAATACAAACACACATACAACACTAGTAACAAATTATTACGAGGGGCCTTGGTACCTACGGTTGCAGGATTATATATCAAAATTTAAGAAAACTTTTGTCTGCCTTCTCTTCAGCAGATAAGACACATTATCATCTAATCTCTTTAAACAATAATATTTTTATTTAAGTTAATAATTACAAGTGAAGACTGTTCTCAAACCATCTCGCCAATCCTAAACATAACAACGTAAATATTTTTCTAGTCAAAGACCAATAGGCCACATAAGAAATAACCCAACAGAAAAATAGTACAAACAAGAAGAAACGGGTGAAGAGGGTTAAGACTAAAATCTTTAAGATGTTACAAGGCACTTTCAAATAAAACAGAATTACATACAGAACTATTCGTAGTTATAACTAGAATCCGCAAGTCCATGTGGGTAACTAAACTGCTGAACCTAAGGTCATACACACGCACATCACTATACAAACCTGAAAGCTAGGCAAGTTTTGGCAAGAAATTGAGCAAAACAATAGTATTTTATTGTCATCTAACCTCCTTAAACAGAAAATACTTTTATTCAGCTTAACGCAAACAAGTAAAGGACGTTCTCAAACCATCCCACCAATCCTACACACGTCACTAGAACTATTTTCTAGTGAAAAGGCTTGATCAATAGATTATAGTCACCATATACGAAACAACCCAACAAAAAAATAGTACAAACAAGAAAAAACAGGTAAGATGGCTTAAAACTAGAATCCAATATGATTATACAAGCATTGTCAAATAATATAGATCAACATAAATTACAATTAGTAGTAATAACCAGAATTTGAATTTTCCAGTTTATTATCTGTGCGAGTAACTACACTGTTACAGCTAAGGTCCAGTTACTATATAGAACTAAAAACTTGGACAGTGGTATATATTTTGGCAAGAAGCTCTTTTTCTGATACGGTTTTCCTGTTGTAATAAGACTTGGTATAAAAAAAACTAACTTCCTTTTACATATATTCATATGTGCTAATGTCTGCAAATTGAAAATTTAATAAATCATATAATCTATTACAAGAAGATAATACTTTGTCCGACCATCCACGCATCAATACAACTTTCCTTCAGGAAGAAACACCCTTTCCATATAAGAAACAATCCAACAAACTTTAGTACAAACAAATAACTCCATTAAATCGATCCTAATAGCTACCAACCAGAAGTATAACAAACCATCTACATTTATGCTATTAATTCCTAACAATCCATAACACAAAAGATAAATGCCATAATAATCAAAGTAAACAATACATCCAACATTTCAAATATAAGAATATCAAGTACATCCTCCTATACTTACTTCCATTGTAGTGGTGCACTCCAACCTTAGCAAGCATCGCATAGTATTCAATCTCAGATTTCCTCAACGGCGGGCAATTGTTCGATATTATAATCAACTTACCTACAATACAAACCAAAACCAACCTTAAAACAAAATATCATCACATAAACATAATAAGCCCTAATCAAGCAAAACATCACAAACCCATTTCATATTAAACCAAACCAATCAACTAAATTACAAATATACAAAAAATTCACAAACCCATTTGATTAAACAAACAAATAAGCAATATCAAGCAATCAAGAATGAAGGAAAGAGAGTATAAAGATGAAACCTTTAGAGGATCTGAGAGACTCAAGCACAGTTTTGTAACCAAGAGTGTATTTACCACTCTTCATCACAAGAGCTAGCCTGTTGTTAATGCTCTCATGAGTCTTCTTCTGCAATTATCATATGCATACAGTTAAAAATACATAAAAAAAAATCAAAACAAAGATATTTAAATAAAATATGCAAAGAATGTATGTACCGTCTTCTTCCCGGCAACCATTTTGGATATGAAGAATTAAATTAAATTGGGGGGAGGGTGTGAGATTGATTAATCAGCGGCAGGTCGGGAAGAACAAGTGTGTGTATATATGGGGGATGGAAGTAGGGTTATTATATATGAGGACTATTTGATTTGATGGGCTTGGTATTTATTCAACATTATGGTGGGTTAGTTTTTGCTTTGGCCCAACATCCATTCAGGTAGAACCATTTCAATTTTTCATCACAACCAAAACCCATCAAATGTAAATTATTAAAGGCACCCTTATTTCAAGATGTGATAATGGGTTTGACTCATGAATCGGGTTAAATACAGATGGGATTGAGGTGTTTTTATTTAAAATATTTTAAGTTAATAATTTTAATTTAATTAAATATATTAAGTTTATTATTATTCTAATATATATTTGGTTTAAAGCTATTTTAAAATATATACGCAAACAAGCATTCTCTCTCGCTGTTTGCAATTTTTCTTTCGTTAATTATAGGTTTTTAAGTTTTGTATACAGTTATTAAATTATATACATGATTTATAATGATTAAACCAACTTTTGAAAACTCTCTCGGGCGATTCACATAACCACCATTATCATTTTCAATTTTTTCTCTGCACTGCTAATTCCTATCTGTTACTACATGATCAAGATCATGGGCACTGACAATTTTTCATTTTACGTCTTCTAGGGATTTAGATCAAGTTTGGAACAAAATCGATTATCATCTCCGTTATACAATTTCTCATTCGGAAGCGAAAAAACATGCCATTATCACTGGTCTAGTTTCTTTACCAACAACTTTTTTACTTTACTCTTCGGCGCTTACAACTTTGATAACAAAAAAAATACATTTTGTTTATCTAGAGGAACCAACTTTTTTTCGAGCCTTTACTTTTTGTATTTACTGATAACACATATATGTACTTGTTCATCATTACCCATTTCAAAGTGGATTTTCAAACTTCTTGCTCGATTGGTTACAACTTACGAGCGACCAAACAACAAGCAACGAATAATTAGGTAAGTCTCATGTGACTAATACAATGGGCTAAGGTTTATTTTGACTCTTTTCAGTTTAAGTGATCAGATTTTTTATTTATTTGAAGTGAGTATTGATTCTTGCGTATATGTTATATTGTTCTTTTCACTGTTTACATATTTTGACATGCACACAAAAGCCGGGGGTCTTTTGGGAAACAGCTTCTTCGTTCTTCGGAATGAGGGGAAGGTAATTGCGTACATTTTATCCTCCACAGACCTTGCGTTAAGCGGAATATAATGTGTATGTTTGATTTGATTTGTTATTTGGTTTAAAGCTTTATTTTAATATTAAACATTTACATTTAATTTCCTAAATAGAAATTAATATAATAGAATTAAAGTTGATTATCATACGCCTCCCTCGTACCCACCTCCCTATTCAAGTACGAGAAACTCTTAATTTGGAAGTTTGAGTGATGAGTATCAAATTCTTATTTTCTGAATAAAACAAAGGATACAGGGTTAGAATGAATGAAACTCATACCTAATTCCAAAATTTGACGAAACAAACGACCACTAAAGGATTTCATGTTCCTGAGGTCATCCTCAGGTATTTACCTAAGGTTAAATAGAATTCTCGTACAAAAACACAAGGGAATAATTATAATTACAAGAAGTTATATACAAATATGCCACATCTAATTTACACTCTAAGAGCATTTCGAAGATTCTCTGATTGTATTTCTTGTAAACTATTGTAAACAATTATGTTTAAGACATTATAATGAATGACAACTCCAACAACACTATTTATATATGCACCTTATTATTATACTATGGGGAATGATCAAATAGAAACTAATATTAAAATAGAAACTAGAAACCAATCTAAACCACTCACTTTTTAAATCTTATTAAATCAAGACCACTAATATAAATATACATATCCCTATTATTAATTTGATTTTAATGTCTTATCTCTTTCACCCTTTTCATCTTCTTCCTCGTTTAAACATTCCAACAACCAAAAATCATGACTTCCATATCTCTCTCTCTCATCATTACATATACATAAATATGGATATATACATCACCCCAACAGGTACTAACCACTATAAATCTAAACATCATCAATATTTATAAGTTTCGGCACCAAGGGGTTTGTGATTGTTTATGTGATGGACATGATAAGAGAGATGAAGATGGAATAAAATGTTGATGGAAGATGGAGAGTGCAAGTATAATCAAAGTGAGAGATAGATGTTTTAATTGCATAGAAAAAGAGTAAGAGGTGATACGACGGTGGTAATGATGATGGGTGAAATAGATATGAGATTGAAGATGATAAGGCATGAGATTGTAATTTAATGGTGGATACAAATATGTCGGTTTTTAGTGATTTCTGTATTTCAAATTAATGATTTTTCTTTCACAGATTAGTGATTTATGTAAGATAAATTAGCGATTCAGAGTCTTTCTGGTATTTCAGTGATTAATATAAAATAATAAATTCAGCGAGATCGACTTGGTATTCATGTTCATATGTAGTGCGTAAATTTCAAATTTGATTATTTTTATGAGATTTGAAAATTTTTATAGGTGTTGGTAAGTGAAAATCGAATTTGTATAGTAAAAATAAGTAGAGATCAAAATGGAGTACATAATGAGTCGCAGGAATCAATGATGGTTGGGGTGTGGCTGAAATTAATGGTGGTGGAAAGTGTGATCAAAATCAATCGGGATATGCTCACAGATATTATATAACCTGTGTGTTATGGAACAAAAACCTGAGTGTGTTAGTATTTAATGCTAGGGTTGGTGAGTTTCGAGCTTTAATGGCTGCTCTTGCATTCGGGACTATCGATCCTTGCAAGATGCCTACGTATCTCTGTGTTGTGGAGAATCAAGCCAAAAACGTAGTTCTAGGTTGAGGGGTAGAGCCCTTTATATAGAGGTGAGTCTAGGGTTAGACTTCTGTTGGGAGACTTGGTGGACAAGTCTCCAACTTAGATGGTGATTAGAAGTCCTATTGAGGAAGGAGCTCCAGAACCTTCTATGTAGGACTTTGGGTCCGTTTAAGATACATGTCTCTGCTTCTCCAACTGTATTGGGCCTAGTCTGTGAAAAGCTTGTGTTCGTTGACCTTGACGACCTCAACTAGTGGGCCTTGTCTACATGGGTCGTCTTGAGTCTGCTATGAGTTCGGACCAGACAGATCTGTATTGGACTTTTAGACAAGAAACCCAAGTGTAATTAATGCGATATTTAATGTGTCTTTAGGATATATTTTTTATCCATATCATTTGCCCCCAACTTCCGCGAATACTGCTCGAGTTTTCGTGGAAGTTATAACGGTCTAATCGCGACTCGGGGTACTTTCGGCCCTTCATGGGTTTCGGCCCTTTATGGGTGTCAGCCCTTCATTGGTGTCGGCCCTTCATGGGTGTCGGCCCTTCATGGATATCTGAAAGGCATATGGTATAGCCTATTTGTATATTCGAGGATTTAACTCAACTCAAATAAGAATGTAATAAGTAAATAGTGGATCTATCGTCAGAGAGATCTCACAAAGTAACATCTGTCAAAGGGTTAAGAAACATTATTCATCTACAGACTTGAAGACTTAATTCACTGGAAGAAGCTCAAGAAATTGATCAAGCCTCAGTGATATAAATCAAGATTGTGGATTTAATCAAGTGACAGAGATCTCGTCAGGGTATCAATTAATTACAAGGATTTAATCTGAAGAAAATCAAGAGTATCAAGGTCAAGGCTTGAAGAAACGTCACGAAAGTTAGTCACTCATGAACCAGACAGTACATCGAGTGTCAACATTGAAGTGGTGGAATTGATTCATAATTGACAGTGATTCTCAGAAGATTTTCAGAAGAATGGTTGTTGTTCAAGAGTAGTATTAATTCTCTATTAATTAATTAAGTCATTTAATTTAATTAAGAGAATAAATTAAATCTGCAAAGATTAATTTATTGATTAATTGAATTAGTTGGTTAATTAATTCTGAATTAATATTATGCATTTTCAGAAGTGATTTTGGATTTATATTCAAAAAGAAAATCTAACAAATCAGATTTGAACTGGTATGACAATTGGATTGTCATACCGAAAGTCCTACCAAGTCTTTCTGGATAGTTCTACCAAGTCATTATATTGTTCTACCGATAGTCTTTCCAAGTCAAGTAATTGTCCTACCGAAAGTTCTATCAGCTCAAATGATTGTCTTGCTAGTTCATTTTGGATTGTCTTGCCGAATATCATGCTGATTCAATTCGAGTGATCTGTTTACTAAAACAAACAGAAGCAGATCATTTCTTTTTATCAATCAATCATACAGAACACACAAGAGTCAAGAACACAGCAGAAAATAAAGGCACAACATTTCATTTTTCATCTGCTTTATTCAAGATCAAAATTCTAGATTGTAAAGTTAAATCCAATCCACTAGAATTATTTATCTTGTTCTTGTGTATCAATCTAGCGGATTAAAATCCCTAGAACTTAATCTCAAATCGCATTTAGCATTTGATCTTTTAATTGCAAAAATAGAAAAAGTTCATGTCGAATTTATTCTAGATTTGTAATAATTGATTTGAGATTAATCCCTTGTAACTGATACCGTAGTTGTAACACCTTTCAAGTTTAATAAAAGTTTTATTTAACTTGAATTTTGTTTCACCTTTTTATTCCGCATTTTATTCAATTAAACGGTATTGTTTGTATTCAACCCCCCTTCTACAAACAAATTGGGACCTAACAATTGGTATCCGAGCCTTCTGATTAACGTACAAATCTAGATCCTAGACTTTTGTGTTTCTTTCACTCCTTGAATTTTTTATTCACTCAAAAAAAAATCATAATGACTACACAAAAAGTTGGAACCGTTAAAATTCCACTTTTCAATAAAGAAAATTATGTTATGTGGAAGAAGAAGATGCTACTGTTTTTACAAGTTGCTAACCCCAAATATTTGCAAGTGTTAAAGAAGGGTCCAAAAATTCCTATGGTTATTGAACCAGAGGTAATAGAAAATGATGTGGTGATCACCAAAGCGAGAACTTATGTGAAAGATCCTGAGGATTTCTCTCCTGCTGAAATAGAAGAAGCCTCCCTGGATGCTAGCCTTCAATTAATTTTAGTAGATTCCCTTAATCCCTTGATGAATAGACATGTGATGAATTGTAAAGATTCCAAACATATCTGGGAAACTATTGAGATTATTAATGAAGGCACAGAGGAAGTTAGGGAGAAAAAGCTAGAAATCCTAACCTCTGAGTATGAATACTTTAAATCCAATCCAGGAGAAGGAATCACTGAAGTGTTTGAGAGGTACAATGCATTGATCAACAACCTGAACATTAATGGTAAATACTATTCCATCAGGGATGTCAACAAAAAGTTCCTTTTAACACTGCCAACTCATCTCGAACATAGAATCACTGCCATAAGAGAAGCAAGAGATCTGAGTGAGATTTCTTTGGAAAGGCTCTATGGTGTGTTAAAGACTTATGAGTTGGAGCAGATTCAGCAGAAGGAAGTTTACGGGAAAGGAAGAGTGGTCAGCACGTCTACTGCTCTAGTAGCTGATGAACAACAACAACAACCACAATATCAACAACAATCTCAACAGTCAGAAAGAATGGTACAGTCTTCCAAGGTTGAAGATAATGTGATAGTAGCAGAATTTGATCCTCCTACTACAAATCAATCAGGAGATGATTATTATTCCTTGGAAGAACTGGAGCAATTGGAGGATGAGTCAATGGCCCTGATTGTCAAGAGATTCTCAAATGTCAGATTCAAAAGGAATCCCAAGTTCAAGTACAAGTCCAACTTCAATAGATTCCAGAAAGGTGGATCTTCATCCTCTAACACCAGCAGTGGTGGGTATAAAACAGGGATGGTTGATCGAAGCACCATTCGATGCTTCAACTGCAATGAGTTGGGACACTTTGCCACAGAATGCAGGAAGCCAAAACAAGTTAGGAAGAACTCTTACGATTCTAATCAGAAGAGTAAATCTGAAAGGGCTTACCTGGCAAAGGGAAGAAGCTGGGATGATACTGACAGTGAAGATGAAGAAGTTGGGAATCTTGCTCTCATGGCTAGTGATGCAAAAACCTCATCGTCAAGAAAAGAGGTAAAATTTACTGATACTGAATTAGTTTATCATCTAGGAGGTTCCTTAGATTGTGCTCGTCGTGATAATGAATTGTTAAATCAACAAATCAAAGACCTTGAGAAAGAGGTCAATGAATTAAGACTTGTGCACATTAATCAAGATAAATTAAAAGAACAAGTATCTTTTCTAGAGAATAGAGTTGACTGTTATAGACAACTTGAAACTATTCTCAAAGACAAGATCACCGGTCTTGAGGCTAAGGTTAAAGCTTACTTTAATTCTTGTTCGAAGTCCAAAGAGTTTTACAATAAGCAAGTTGTTAATCAAACATCTGGAATAGGTTATGATTACAATGCTGCTATTGGAAAATTAGGCATAAACTCTCCTCCTCATGTCTGTGCTAAAGGAAGGGAAGTACCACATGTGCTTAAGGGTGTTGATGAACCCCTCTATAAAGAATCAATTGCTGAACTATTTGATGAGACCTCATTTATTATTCAAGAAGAAATCCGTGCTGAAGATAATGCTAATGAGAAAGCTGTCTCCAAGTTAAGTGTGTCAAAAGTTCCAGTCAAGGTTGTGAAAGCAACTAAGACTAACTCAGACACACATGAGTTGGATAACACAAATGCCATGTCTACCATGCATAAGTTGCCTATTGTTAATCCCTCTCATAAAGCATGTGGTGTTCCTGATTGTATGTCTTGTGCTTTTAATCTGATGTATGCTTATTTTAATGGTAAGCATGTTTCTAATGATAAGACTACTCCTCATCAGCATGTGAATAATAGAAAGCATGATAGGTCTAAGACTGCTAGTCCTCCTAAAGCTAGGAAGGAGACATTTGTGCCTAAGCCTAAACAGAAATCTGTCAAGGCTGTTCACAAGGTCAAATGTCCAGTCATTGAGAAAGTTGAGAATATTATAATTAAGAATGTTGTTTTTCCTGATAAAGGGCAATTTTACAAATATGCCGGACCCAGCCAAGCTTGGGTTCGAAGAAGGTCTAATCCATTTGTATTGCAGGGCATTAAACAGGTACAACCGGTAGTGTGGATTCTTGACAGCGGATCGTCAAGACATATGACCGGAGATAGAGCCCTGCTATCAAATGTGGTTGAGAAAGCTGGCCCAGTGGTTACCTTTGGAGATAATAGCAAAGGTTTAACGGAGGGATATGGCTGTTTGCTAGCTGGAAATGTTATCATTGAAAATGTGTATGTTGTGCAAGGACTTGAACACAATCTGCTTAGCATTAGTCAGTTCTGTGACAACGGCTACAATGTTTTATTCGACAAGCTGAAGTGTCAAATTCTGCACAAGAAAAGTGAAAAACCCTCCTTAATGGGAATCCGGAAAGGAAATTTGTTCGTAGCTGACATGAACTCTGGAAGCAATCCTGAAGTCAATTGTTTCTATGCAAAGGCATCGTCAGATGAGAGTTGGCTATGGCACAAGAGACTTTCTCATCTCAATTTCAAAACAATGAATTCTCTTGTAAAAAGAGAATTGGTAAGAGGTCTGCCTCAGATGGAATTCTCTCCAGAAGGACTATGTGAGGCTTGCCAGAAAGGAAAGTCAAAGAAAGCAAGTCACAGAGGCACTGACACATCTTCCATAACTGGTGTTCTGTAATTATTGCACATGGATTTATTTGGACCAGTTAATATCCTTTCGATGTCAAAGAAGTGTTACTGTCTTGTGATAGTTGATGACTATTCCAAGTATACGTGGGTTTTATTTCTACACTCTAAGGATGAAACACCACAAGTTGTGATTGATCATATCAAGATGATTGAGTTAGATTCTAACGTCCCTGTTAGAGCAATAAGGTCAGATAATGGAACAGAATTCAAGAATTCACTTCTCAATGATTCTGTACAGACAAAGGGATTACCAGACAATTTTCAGCTCCTAGAATCCCTCAGCAAAATGGAGTGGTAGAAAGGAAGAATCGTACATTGATTGAAGCTGCAAGAACGATGTTAAGTGAATCAGGTCTTCCAATGTACTTTTGGGCTGAAGCTGTCAATACTGCATGTTATACTCAGAATCGAACTCTAATCAACAAAGACTTCATGAAAACTCCTTATGAGATTTTGAATGAACAGAAACCTTCTATCAAATACTTTCATGTATTTGGTGCCAGATGCTTCGTGCTCAAGGATGGAGATGATCGTCGTGGTAAGTTCGAGGCAAAGGCATATGAGGGTATTTTTGTTGGATATGGAAGAAGATCATACAGAGTGTATATCATTGATCAACACAAAGTAACTGAAAGTGTCAATGTTACATTTGATGACACTAAACTCCCTAGTATCCAAACTGAAGATCCTTCTGAGAAACTGAAGTTTGATGATATGTCGTATTCAGAATCAGAACATGGTCAAGAACCTGAGGTTGTTGCTGGTGAAGAACCTGTTAATCATGATGATACTCAAGGTAATAGTGATGGAAACTTTGGCAACAATGGAGATACCACTGCTACTGACGGAGAATCTTCATGTCAACATGGCAACAACTCAGGGGGAGATGCTGAAGGATCATCTAGTAGGACACAACATCCCAATGAATTTCAAGGCGAATCATCAAGATCAAATCTTCCAAGACAGACTGTCTGGAATAAAGCTCATCCTTTTGAGTTGATTATTGGTGATCCAGATGTTGGAGTCAGAATTAGACGTGCTACTCAAAATGAGTGTCTGTTCTCAGGATTTCTCTTCTGAGATGGAACCTAAGAAGATTGAAGAAGCACTAATTGATCCAGATTGGGTGATTGCTATGCAAAAATGAGCTCAATCAGTTTGAAAGTCAACAAGTCTGGAAACTGGTACCTAGACTTACACACAAGAAAGCTGTTGGTACTAGGTGGGTATTCAGGAATAAACTAGATGAAGATGGTGTGGTTACAAGAAACAAGGCAAGACTGGTAGCAAAAGGGTATTCTCAAGCTGAAGGCATTGATTATGATGAAACCTATGCTCCAGTGGCTAGACTTGAGGCCATCAGGATATTTCTGGCATTCGTAGCATTCTCAAACTTTAAAGTTTATCAAATGGATGTCAAGAGCGCCTTTCTGAATGGAAAGCTGGATGAAGAGGTATATGTAGAGCAACCTCCTGGTTTTGAAGATCCAGATCATTTGGATTTTGTCTTCTTTCTTTTCAAGGCTATCTATGGGCTCAAACAGTCTCCAAGAAAATGGTATGACACTCTCTCTGAATTTCTTATTGAAAATAGCTTTATTAGAGGTGTCATAGACAAAACTCTCTTTTCTAAAAAATATAAGAATGATACTATATTAGTCCAAGTCTATGTGGATGATATAATATTTGGGTCTACTAATGATAATCTCTGTAAGAGATTTGCTAAGTTAATGCACAGCAAGTTTGAAATGAGCATGATGGGAGAGCTGAAGTTCTTTCTTGGATTACAAGTAAATCAAAGGTTAGATGGAACATTTATTTGTCAATCCAAGTATCTCAAGGAACTCCTCAAAAAGTACAATCTAGAGGATTCTGCATCAACAAGGACTCCATCAACTACAGCTGTCAAGCTTGGACCATGTGAAAACTCCATTAAGGTAGATGTCACAAGCTACAGAGGTATGATTGGCTCGTTACTCTATCTTACTGCAAGTAGACCAGATATTATGTATGCTACATGCTTATGTGCAAGGTTCCAAGCGGATCCTAGAGATATTCATCTCGTTGCTGTTAAACGAATCTTAAGATATCTTAAGGGAACACCAAATCTAGGTATTTGGTACCCTAAAGAATCTGGTTTTAACCTTGTTGGATATACAGATTCAGATTACGCAGGAAGTGTTGTTGATAGGAAAAGCACCTCAGGGAGTTGTCAATTCCTAGGAAGCAGGCTAGTCTCATGGTACAGCAAGAAACAGCAAACAGTTTCCAACTCAACGGCCGAGGCTGAATATATTGCTGCTGGAAGCTGCTGTGCTCAGATCTTGTGGATTAGGAACCAGCTACGAGACTATGGCTCTGTATTGAACAAAATTCCTATTTTATGTGACAATACAAGTGCAATAGCCATCACCAACAACCCTGTGCAGCACTCGAGGACAAAGCACATTGACATCAGGTATCATTTTATTAGGGAGCACGTCATGAATGGTACTGTTGAACTATTCTTTGTTCCAACAGAAGAACAAATAGCAGATATTTTCACTAAACCACTTGATGAATCCATATTTACCAGATTAGTTGGTAAATTGGGCATGTTGAATAGTTTTAGTGATTAATTTAGTTAATATCTGAGATCTGTTCTTGAATGAATTTACAAATGAATTTTTCATAAATGAAAAATTCATTTGCAAATTTATTTTATCATTTTATCATATTTCTTGCTTATTTCTATGTAATTTTTATTATCTTATCTTATTTATTTACTCAAATTGTTAATTTTAATGTCTCAGAATATTTTATTTTCTCTAAAAATATTTTTCTATGAATTTAATTTGTTAAAATTCAAAAGAAATCTATTTTTGGACTGAAAATATTATTATCTCTGAAATATTTTAATTATTTTACTTTTGTAAATATTTTCTGAATTTTTACTATTAATATAAGTCTTTATTTCAGTTTTCTATAATTGTTAATATTTTATGTAAATATTTTCTGCAATATTCATTTCAGTTTTCTGAAATTGAAATATTTTATATATTCTGTTTTTATGTTAATTATTCAATATATGTAAATACTTATTTATCTTATACTAGAATGACAATCGGCAAGACAATTGAAATTGTCTTGCTGAAAGTCATTTTAGTAATAATGATTGGTTATTTTAAAATCAGATTAATTTTATAACTGGCAAGACAATCGGTATGACTATTGATTGTCATGCCAGTAATAAAATTAATATCAGACTTATTATTATGTTTTATTTTGTACTGGTATGACAATCGGTATGACTATCAGATTGTCATACCAGTTATTTATTTTTATTTGTTTTGTTTTGTTTGTTTTTTTTCTTTAACCTGGTGTGACAATCGGTATGACAATCGGTATGACAATCGGTATGACAATCCGATTGTCATACCAGTTATACTACTTAATCGGTTTTGTGTGTTTTAATTTCCATTCAGTTTCTTTTTCTTAAAAATTCCAACAGTTTATCTGTCTCTCTCTCTCTCTCTCTTCGAACAAACACAAATCATCTGCCATTATCTTCCTTTGCTCGAGTTTTTACTCAGCAATCTGAATCATCACTCCTGTGATATATACTTACATTTATATACATACAGGAGTGCTGCCAAAATATTTTCAAAAACTTTTTTTCGAATCAATTTTTTTTCCCCTTCAAATTCAGTTTGTGTTTGTTGATTTTGAGTATTTTTAATTTTAATTTCAATTTCTGTTTTGTGTCTTTTGGTTTTTTTTTCAAATCTGTGTTTGTGAGTTAGGAATTTTAACGAGATACATTCCTGTCTAAATTTTTTGATTATAATTAATTTAATTCGAATTATTAAATTAATTTAATTAATTCGAATTTTCTTAATATTATTCTTAAAATTCTGAAAGTGTGTCTCTTATTATTATTTTAAATGGCTCTCAATTTCCAAATTGTCGCGCATAATCAGGTTGGTTATTTTAATCCAGAAAAATGTGATGTGGAAAAATTTAAGCCTTGGATTAGATTTTTAAATGACCATTCGATTGTTAGCTCTGCTATTAAATCAAATGTGATTTTAAATGTCGATCTGCTTAGACTGATATGCACAACCTCTACTGTGGTCGATGATTCAAAATCTTTTTCATTCACCGTGGCAAACACACAGTATGTGGTTGATGAAACAGTAGTCAATCAAGCGTTAAATTTTCCATTGGACAATTTCTGTAATTTACCCTCTGAAAATGATATCACAAACTTTTTCCATGCTATTCACTATCAGGGGGTGATCAATTTAACCAAACTTTCAAAATCCAATTTGGTGTCTGAATGGGATATTTTCTTCGATACACTTTCTAAAGTGTTTGCCAACTGCACTAAATCCAACTTTCACAACATCACTTCCACTCTGCAGTATATTGGTCTTGCGGTTGTTTTCAATCAAAGGATCAATTTTGGCAAACTACTTTTTCCCATTCTCTTGAGACGTCTCACTACTGCTTTACGTGATCATTCTACAAATCGTAGGGTATCATGTTACTATGCTCGTTTTCTCATGCTTATAGCAGATCATCTTCTCACACCTGAGCACAAAGCCCTTTTTGCTAACTCCGCAGTAACCGAACCCCCTCCTGTAAGCAAAAAGATTTACACCCGCCAAGACACAACCTTCAAATTCATGCAAGTTCCAGTACTTGTATCTGCTTTCATGGCCACTTATATTCCCTTACCTATTTTCAATCTTCCCGGTCATGAACAGCAACCTCAACCTCCAGTGGTTCAAGCCACCCAGGCTCCTCCAACATCAGATGCTCTTCCATTACAGGTAGTAATTCCTCACTCTCACTCCATTCCTACTTCTGTTGAAAGACCCCCAGTGGTCAATAGGACTGACCATGAAGTTGTAGAACCACAGCTTCAATCCCAGGTCATAGAGCCAAACACAGAGTCTCAACCTATCTCAACCTCTCCCCCACTGTCTAAAATGTTACCCAGAAGGTTAATAGGAAGTAGTGCATTGTTAAATGTGAGTGAACTCTCAGCTCTGCCTCCTCCAAAGAAAAGAAGAACTTATACTGAGGCATCTGAAAGCCCATCCTTGTCCTCCCAACAGGACATGGACTTTGAAATGGCCAATGAACAGTTACTAGAGACATTCTCTCAACAGGATGAATCTATTGAAATTCGCCATAGGGCCATGGCATCTTGTACTGAGTCAAGCACAATTCCATTACTCACAATGGAACCATACATACCAACAGATGATACTCAGGACACAGAGCAAGGAGTGCACATAGAGTCTGTTACAGTGCCTGCCATAGTTACGGCAGAAGAGCAGTCACATGCTTCTGAGGGAAAATCTGACTCTCAGCCACCCTTAATAGAGTCATTTTCTCCCCTCCCAGATCAAACACCTCTGGCTCCCTCACGGGATTCTCCACTCGCAGATTTATCTGGAGAAAGTGGAGGGCAACTCGGTCAATCTATCCCTGAAGCAATTCAGACATCTATTTCACATGAAATGATAGGTTTGACTGAGGATCGGGACTCGCGAATTCCCATTGCACCACCACTGACCTCTCTTGAAGAGGCTAGGGTGATTTTAACTGCAGGTACAGAAGAACAGCAACAGGAAGACTCCTCACGTGCAATTATATTGAGAGAAACACAAGCACGTGAGGTGAGTGAACCAAACACGAGTGAAATTCAGGTGAGAGCACACACAGACACAGATACTGAAAACCTGTTAGCTCAAATTGCTGCTCTAAAAGAAGAACTTGCTAAAAGCCAAGCTGAGGCTCAAGCATTCAAAGCACAAGTGGTTGAACGGTCTTCTTCTTCCACCTCTGTCAACAATCAGCTGGCACTCATAAGGAATGATATCTCAGATCTCAAGAACACTGTCACACCAAAGCTCAATTCCATTCAGGAAACTCTAACTTTATCAGCTGATGACATTTCTAACTTCTGCTCTCTACATACAAGGATGACTTCTCTTGAAGATTTGGTTGAAATGAATCATTCACTGGATTCCTCCAGATTTCTGAAAATAGAGACAGGTATGGAACATCTGAATGAAGGGATGAAGCACCTGTACTACATGATCAAAAATTCTCACTGTCCCAATGAAGAACAAAGGACTTACTTTGAAGGGCCGTCTGGTGGAGGCTCAGGCTCGGGAGGTGATGGAGGTCATGCAGGATCTAAGGGAAAGTCCGTAAAGGATCCCTCAACTAAGGGGGAGAAGAAAGAGAGTAGTGGAAAGGGGAAAGAAAAAGATACCTCTGCTGGAGACAAAGGAAAGGCTGATGATGTCTACTACAGTGGAGAACAGGATGACTTTGATATTTTTGACATTCCCACTGAACCAGTCTTGGAAGATAAAGATGGTTTATTTGAAGCTGAAGAGGAAAGTGATTTTGGAGAATGGGAAGAGGAAGCTACAGTGGATCCTATCTTTGAGAAAGAGTTTCAGCAGCAGCAATCAGAGATGAAAAGAAAAGAAGCTGAACTCAAAAAGGTCTCCCAGATCATTGACATGAGGAAAGACATACAGAGAACAGAAACTCTTCAAAAGCAACGTCTTCATGACATTAAAGCTCAAGAAAGGAGAAGAGATGTCAGACTGAAGATTGGTGAAAAATGGGATGAAGCTAGGAGAGTACTTGATATGCCTCAGCTGAGCACTAACAATGATAGGCAGTTCCTACATCTTCTTGACAAGCTGGAAATCTCAAATCCTAACAATGACATGTACATGAATGCTATCAATACTGAAGTCTCAAGGATCACAGCTGCTTTTGATAGATCCCTAAATGAGATGAGCATCTTTGTATATTGTCAGAGTGAAGGATCTTTCAAGGTGTCACTTCATCTGTTTGAGAATCGTTCTTTGTCAGAGATTTGGGTTCTTCTCAACAAAGTAAAAAGAAGCTCAGAATTGAATGAAGTTCTTCGAGAAAGGCTTAAAGAGTTTTCCAGCAGGGCTAGTCCTCAAGTGGTCAACAATCCTCATCAGGTGAGATTCTTTAAGTCTGATTGTCTTCAAATCTGTCAGCTAGATGTACAATCTCTTAAAGACTACTCAGCTAAGCATCTGGTCTGGATGGAACATCATTTAAGAACTGCTGGATACTCATCCATGTTGAAGACTCAAGCTGCTGATTTGATTCAAGCTTATTGTGAAAAGAATATTAAAAGGTACAATCAGATCAAGAATAAGCTGAAGTCAGTTGGAGTTCAACCAGTCAGACCAGCAAGCTTCACTTCAGAAAAGGATCGTGTCTTTGACAAAGAGTTGCTTCAAGATTTAGAAGAAGGTGAAGTCAGAAGAGAAGACAACTGAAGTCAATTAGCTCAAAACTCAATGTAATATGATTAGAGCTTTATGAATCAAGATAGACTAATGTAGTTATATGTTCAGGCTAGAGGAACATCTATCTTGTATTCACTTGTAAATTTCTTTTGGAATCTGGAAAATGTTAAATATAATCCAGAACTTTTCTGCTATTTACTTTGCATTACTGTTTATATCTTTTTCTTATTTGTTAGTTGAGTTATCCTCTAGGTATTTGTTGTTATTGTCTAACAAGCAAATAGGGGGAGATTGAAGGGCATATGGCATAGCCTATTTGTATATTCGAGGATTTAACTCAACTCAAATAAGAATGTAATAAGTAAATAGTAGATCTATCGTCAGAGAGATCTCACAAAGTAACATCTGTCAAAGGGTTAAGAAACATTATTCATCTACAGACTTGAAGACTTAATTCACTGGAAGAAGCTCAAGAAATTGATCAAGCGTCAGTGATATAAATCAAGATTGTGGATTTAATCAAGTGACAGAGATCTCGTCAGGATATCAATTAATTACAAGGATTTAATCTGAAGAAAATCAAGAGTATCAAGGTCAAGGCTTGAAGAAACGTCACGAAAGTTAGTCACTCATGAACCAGACAGTACATCGAGTGTCAACATTGAAGTGGTGGAATTGATTCATAATTGACAGTGATTTTCAGAAGATTTTCAGAAGAATGGTTGTTGTTCAAAAGTAGTATTAATTCTCTATTAATTAATTAAGTCATTTAATTTATTAAGAGAATAAATTAAATCTGCAAAGATTAATTTATTGATTAATTGAATTAGTTGGTTAATTAATTCTGAATTAATATTATGCATTTTTCAGAAATGATTTTGGATTTATATTCAAAAAGAAAATCAGCAAATCAGATTTGAACTGGTATGACAATTGGATTGTCATACCGAAAGTCCTACCAAGTCTTTCTGGATAGTTCTACCAAGTCATTCTATTGTCCTACCGATAGTCTTTCCAAGTCAAGTAATTGTCCTACCGAAAGTTCTATCAGTTCAAATGATTGTCTTGCTAGTTCATTTTGGATTGTCTTGCCGAATGTCATGCTGATTCAATTCGAGTGATCTGTTTACTAAAGCAAACAGAAGCAGATCATTTCTTTATCAAGCAATCAAACAGAATACACAAGAGTCAAGAACACAGCAGAAAACAAAGGCACAACATTTCATTTTTCATCTACTTTATTCAAGATCAAAATTCTAGATTGTAAAGTTAAATCCAATCCACTAGAATTATTTATCTTGTTCTTGTGTAACAATCTAGCGGATTAAAATCCCTAGAACTTAATCTCAAATCGTATTTAGCATTTGATCTTTTAATTGCAAAAATAGAAAAAGTTCATGTCGAATTTATTCTAGATTTGTAATAATTGATTTGAGATTAATCCCTTGTAACCGATACCGTAGTTGTAACACCTTTCAAGTTTAATAAAAGTTTTATTTAACTTGAATTTTGTTTTCACCTTTTTATTCCGCATTTTATTCGATTAAACGGTATTGTTTGCATTCAACCCCCCTTCTACAAACAAATTGGGACCTAACAATTCCAATACTGGCATGATAACTGTTATTATAAGCAAATTCCACTAAGGGTAAATGTTCATCCCAATTTCCTTTGAAGTCGATAGCACAAACACGTAACATATCTTCAATAGTCTGGATTGTCCTCTCGCTTTGGCCGTCCGACTGCGAATGATAAGTCGTACTCATGTTCAACCTGGTTCCCAAGCATTCTTGAAAACTTCTCCAAAATATCGAATTGAATCATGGATCTCGATTAGATACAATAGACACAGGGACTCCGTGACGAACTACTATTTCCTTCAAATACATGTGGACCAACTTATCCAGTGAAAATCTTTCATTGATAGGCAAGAAATGAGCTGATTTGGTTAGTCTGTCCACTATGACCCAGATAGCATCATGGTTCACTTTCGTCCTTGGTAATCCAACTATAAAATCCATAGCAATGTGCTCCCACTTCCATTCTGGAATCTCTAATGGTTGTAACATTCCACTGGGTCTCTAGTGCTTCGCCTTAACTCTTTGACACATATAACATTTGCTGACCCATTCCGTAATTTCCCTCTTCATGTTCGGCCACCAATAATTTTCTTTTAAATCTCTGTACATCTTGGTACTTCCCGGATGAACGGAATACCTTGAATTGTGAGCTTCATGTAGAATTTCATTCTTCAATTTTGTCACTAGTGGAATCCAAATTCTGGATGAAAATCTAAGAATAGCCTGAGCATCCTTCTGAGTGCATAACTCTTCTCCAATCAAACGACTGATATCCTGATCCATTATTTCCTCTTGGCATTTTCTTATTTTCTCTATTAATTCTGGCTGAAACTTCATGCTATACATCTTTACTTCACTAGGTTTACAAATTCTGACCTCCAATTCCAATTTCTGAAATTCCATATATAATTCTTCAGGTATCGTTAGCATGTTTAGTCTTTGCTTTCTGCTTAATGCATCTGCCACCACATTTGCTTTTCCTGGATGACAATTAATCGTGCAATCATAGTCCTTAATCAATTCCAACCATCTTCTTTGCCTCATGTTGAGCTCCTTTTGCGTGAATATGTATTTCAAACTTTTATGATCAGTATAGATCTCACACTTTTCTCCATATAAGTAATGTCTCCAAATCTTCAAAGCGAATACTATTGCCGCTAGTTCCAAATCATGAGTAGGATACTTCTGCTCATGAGGTTTCAGTTGTCTCGACGCATATGCAATAACTTTATCATGCTGCATCAAAACACAACCTAATCCCTTATGAGAAGCATCACTATAGATAACAAAATTCCCTTGATCATCTGGAAGTGACAAAACAGGTGCCGTGATCAGTCTCTTCTTTAATTCTTGAAAGCTTTCTTCGCATTTCTCGTTCCATATAAACTTCTCACTTTTCCTTGTAAGATTTGTCAAAGGCGTCGCAATCTTCGAGAAATATTGAATAAATCGTCGATAATATCCTGCTAATCCCAAGAAACTTCTTACTTCCGTTGATATTTTAGGCCTCTCCCACTTCGTAATAGCTTCAATCTTTGCTGGGTCCACTTTGATTCCTTCATAACTCACAACGTGCCCTAAGAATTGAACTTCTTGTAACCAGAATTCACACTTTGAGAACTTTGCATACAACTTCTTCTTTCTCAAAATCTCCAAAGCCGTCCTTAGATGTTCCGCGTGATCTTCCGTTGATTTGGAGTAGATCAAAATATCATCGATAAACACAATTACAAACTTGTCCAAATATTCCTTGAAAATTCTGTTCATCAAGTCCATAAATGCTACTGGGGCATTGGTCAACCCAAAAGACATCACTAAGAATTCATAATGACCGTACCTTGTTCTGAAAGCTGTTTTTGGTATATCTTCAGGTTTGATCTTTAATTGATGATATCCAGATCTCAAATCAATCTTAGAAAAATACTTGGCTCCTTTCAGTTGGTCAAACAAATCGTCAATTAGAGGCTATGGATACTTGTTCTTGATCGTAAGCTTATTAAGTTCTCGATAGTCAATGCATAGCCTCATGCTTCCGTCTTTCTTATTAACAAATAACACCGGTGCACCCCATGGGGATACGCTGGGTTCGAATCACTCTTTTTTCTAATAATTCTTGCAATTGCTTTGCTAGCTCCTTCATTTCAACTGGCGCCATTCTGTATGGGGCCTTCGATACTGGTTCCGTTCCAGGTGCTAAGTCGATTGCACACTCAATTTCCCTATCCGGAGGAAGTCCTGGTAGTTCATCTGGAAATACGTCTGGAAATTCATTTACCACAGGAATATCTTCCAGTTTTGTTGGCTCCTGTCTTTTGTCTATCACGTAGGCAATGAAATGCTCGCATCCTTGTTGTAATAGTTTCTTAGCTTGAATCATCGTCAAGAACTTCTTCGCTTGTCACTGGCCTCTAAACGTCACCGCTTTCTCATCTGGTGTCTTCTGTATTACTTTCTTATTATGGCAGTCTATCTGAGCATCGTGCTTAGATAGCCAATCCATTCCTAAAATAATGTCAAACTCTCCTAACTTAAATGGTATCAAGTCAGCATCAAACTTATGGCCAATAATCTCAATCTCACAGTTCTTACACACTTAGTTCACAGATACACGAACCTGATTTTCTAATTCTACCGTCATAAGCTCACTTAACAATTCAATTTATTAACAAAATCTTGAGAAATAAATGATCGAGTTGCTCCCGAATCTACTAGCACTTTAGCACATAAGGTGTTCACAGTAAGCGTACCTCCCACAACATTAGTATCCATGATAGCATCCTTCACAAACATATCATAAACTCTAGCTCTGGGGGGTTTATTCACTGTTGGAGTAGCTCCCATGATACACAATATATTGTTGACTGGAACTGGTGCTTTGCAATCCCTTGCTATGTGTCCTGGCTTTCCGCACTTGAAACAGGTATACCCAATTGCTGGAACTTTTCCTGCCTGATTTCTAGTAGGCTGATCCTTGTTGGCTGACTCTCTGGCTGGTTGATTATGACACTCCCTTGAATAGTTCCCCCTCTGGTTGCATCTGTAGCAGACCACATTCAATTTGTTGCAAACTCCACCATGTTTCTTTCCGCAGACTTGACAATCTGGTATAGATGGCCTCTGCTGGGTTGGCTGGTTCCTGGTGGCTGCACGATTACCTTGTCCTCCATTTCCTGGATTTTACCTGTTAAAATTTCTTCCGGGCTGGAATGTGCCTTTCCTCTGATTGAAATTTGGAATTCCATGCTTGAGATTTTCCTTCACCTCCTTCAAACTTCCTCTTCTTACCTTCCTTCTCTTTCTAGGACGTTTAACTTTCTGTCTCCACAATCATAGCTTTCTGCACAACTCCCGTATACGTGTCCAATTCAAATCTGGCCACCTTCCCACGGATCCATGGCTTGAGTCCTTGCTGAAACCTCTTAGCCTTCTTCCTATCAGTGTCCACATAGGATGGCACAAACCTAGACAACTCCTTAAACTTGCTTTCGTAATCTGTCACTGACATACTCCCTTACTTTAACTCCAGAAATTTTAATTCCATTTAGTCCTAGAAAAACTGAGGAAAATACTTCTCGATAAACTCCTTGAATCTCTCCCACGCAATATCATCAGTACCTTCCAACACTTTAACATTTTCCCACCAGTAGGCGGCTTCATTTTTCAGATAGTAACTTGCAAATTCAGTCTTTTGATCCTCTTTCACCTTGACCAAGGCAAATACCTTCTCAATCTCCTTCAACCAGACCCTTGCCTCAATCGGATCTGCAGAACCCTTAAACTCTGGTGGATTCACAGCCTAAAAGGTCTTAAAGGTCACCTGAGGGTTAGTCTGCCTCTGCTGTTATTGAGTCAGGTGGACAGTCTGTTGAGCCAAGATCTGAAGAATCTGGGCTACAGCTGGGTCTATGGGACCTGGATTCACATTCTGGTTATTATTGTCTTGGGTATTGTTATTGTCGTTGGTTTCTTCATTTTGGTTGGTAGCACGGTTGTTTCTTCTAGGAGGCATTTTCTGTAAAGAATCAAACAACTTATTTAGCCTTTAAATCAAATCCTTTTTATGAAAAGATTTTGTAAAACAGAAACATGTCTCTTTGAAAACATTTTCAATCACTGAACTAAGTAAATGCATGCTTCTTTACAGAATGTAAACAGATAAGGGAAAAAGAGTACATATTATCACAAGAGTTCATAACTGGTATAATAAGATAAAACAGGTATAGTAAAGTATTAACAATGCTGAAAAATGGAAAGACATTCGTCTATATCAAATTTTGGTGGTACAAGCACAAAATGTTTTATTGAAGGAAAATGTACAACAGGTCTATCCATTAGTCAGCAAGCCTTGTTTATTTATATTCCCACTAGAAATCTAATGTTACATATCCCACAGGTATTATACACATATCAGCTGTCACATCATCTTCGTCGTCTAGTTTCAAGTACTCTCCGGGTCACCTGAATTTCATTCCGAAAATCCTTTACATTCTTATCGACATTTATAGCCCTAATAATGTGTTAAAATCCTCGGATCTATGCCAACAGGGCTTCTCGTTCCAAAAGAATAGCCTCATACTAGAGATTACTGAAGAAATTCATTATCATAGAATTCCAAATGAAATTTCAAAATCAAGGAAATTGAATGAGAAGGAATAGTGAAAAGATGTAGGTATGACTGAGAGCAACCATACAAGTACATAAGATGGCCAGACTTAGTACCGCTTAGTTCATAACACATAATTCAGTGGCGTTCCACCAGACCCTTTTGTCACACACACAAATAGTCAACACAAATGCATTATTTGCCCCAATCGTCCAATAGAATCATCTAGAAAAGAAACAATGTTTAGATAGAAAAGTTCACAATTAAGGAGGAGAGAATCTGATTTATAATGGGATCAACAAAATCTTAAGACGCGCCCGAAGCCGAATGTCCAATAGAGTTGGAATCAATAGGTGGAGGTCCTCGAATAGGTAATCTGACGCTTGGAGGTAGAATGGTTTCGCATTGGTGCATCCGTCGCAACATGTATTATGACTGACACCGGCAGAAGAGCTAGGACGTGGATCAGATGATGGTCCTTCGACGAAAGGCTCAGAGTAATCAGATGATATCGAAATAAGGAATCTGCCATCGCTGCTATCCGAAAATCACGTTGCTAAATAAGAACCTTAAATCTCGGCACGAATCATACTAAAGCCTATTATTTAATCATATTCAACTTCTTGACATTCTATTTCTTTACTACCTAATACTAATCTTAACCCTCTACCCATTCCCGACAATCTAGGCTTGTGGCAGTGACTTTAAACCGTCGCTCTGATACCAAACTGTAGCACCCTCCAAACCCGGGTCAGAAGTTTGGGCCAACAACACACACACCATTTTAAACCTGTTATGAATATAATAGTATGTATATAAAATGATCCTACTTTCCATAATCCACAGATTGATGCAGTTTAAAATATGTCCACAAGCCACAATCTTATTTATTACACAAACATACCAAAACCCAGTTTATTTATCTTACATTTGAAGTTTCAACTTTATTACAAACTATAAACACAACCAAACCAAACATCCTCTGCTAGTCTATTCCAAATCAACCTGGATACCTAGCTCGCATACTTGTCTGGGGATCCTCGCTACCACCAGTTTCCTTTTTCACTGGAAAAGAATATAAACAGTTTTGCAAGAGTGAGCTAACTAGCTCAGCAAGTCACAATGACAGTAACTGAGAATAACAATGATCAATTAAAATGATATAAGGAATCAAGGTTACCGATATCAAATATTTAGAATTGGATATTCATTTTCATTTTAAAAACTAAGGTTAGGCTGTTGATCAGTCACGCACTAACCCCGAGCGAGGCTCCCAGCTTTGCTCTATATACCGGATCCAAGGCACACATTGGCCTATTATGACCATGAATCTGGTCCGACCACAAATCTGGTTTATATTTAAAAATAATCCAATTCTAGAATCACAATGTGATAAGCAATGTAACTCAATAGTTGACTCATAAACAAAATTTACTTTGAATATAGGATGATCTGTAATTCTATGAAATAACCAGGAAATCGTAAAGGTTGGGTTTCAAACAAGGAAAGAAACGGAAAGCAGAAGACCCAAGGGTTCAAGAGTTACAAGAATTGGTCTTCTGTTACACAAGATATAAGGGCTGGTATGATAAGCATTTTCGTATCAGGAATTAGTTTGTGGTAGGAATCAGTATTTGTGGAGTAGTATCGTATAGGTGTGGTTTGTATATGTGACTTCAACAATCAACGATTTATGAAAGAACAGGCTTATGGCTCGAGATCAATAAGAATCAGGGTTTGGGTTCTGTACTTCAAAATACTTGCAATATAGAATAATAACCATCTAGTGTAATTGCAACATAATGATGAGCATTCCAAAATACTTGCATTATAATCAAAAGAAGAAGAAACATTTGCCTTACTGATTCGCTTTCACTTTACTATCACTTATCAATTGATTCCCACTCACTGATTACCTTCTTTTCCTTTCTACATCTTGATTCCTCTGTTAAACATCACATGTACTTATTAATACTACTTCTCATCACATTCTATTCGTTACAAGCTTCTAACTACCCTTCGTTTCACCCAAATCCGATGCACGAATTGAAAGTTATGAATAAAACAGTCAAACAATGCACGTATAATTCATAGTAAGCATCAATTAGATCACATATAACATGTAACACATAAGATATTTAATTAAAATAATTAATTAAAGAAGATTCGGGGTTGAAACGATGTTCCAGGTATTTAATACGAATTTTTAAACATTTTTCGGGATTTAAACGGGACTCTGAATCATTTTAAAATTAAATAACAGGGTTCAAATACCCGAATTTAAATTTAAAAATAATTTTATAATAATTATCGAGCCTTGAAAATAATTTAAAATAATATTTTAAAGCTCGAAACTATTTTTTGGAATTTTTAAATCAAAAATAAATAATTAAATTTAATTAAATAATTAATTAAAATTAATTAATAACTAATTAAATTAATTAATCAATTAATATTTAAATGAATTGGCTAATTAAATAATTAATTTATCAACTAAAATTAATTAATTAATTAATTTGGATTTATTTTTAAATAAAAACAATTGTTCCGAATTTAAAAATAATGAAAAATGAATTAAAAAACAAAGTTTTTGAATTATTTATAAAAAGAAATCCAGAAACAGGTTTTTAGAAAACTGATTTGGAAAAATAGATCGAAACCGGGTCAAATCCCGGGTTGTGAAGAACACAACCGGGTCGACCCGTTTCTACCCAGATTCCGGCAATCACCGGCGGGCATCCGGCCACCTCCGACGTGGGTCAAAACTTCAGGGTTTGGACTTGATTTTTCCTGTAATCTGTTTTACACAATCCCAGTACGCTGTTCTTAACAATAACCAACAGGAACGATCCTTGGATCGTTGTTTCCAGCATAAACCGCCATAAAAGCCGGCAACCACCGCGGTTCTCCGGCGATCGATCGAAATCGATCGATTCTTAGCCAAACATAACTTTCAATAGCTTAAAACGAAGCTAACAACTATAGTAATCTAATCCCGGGATCAAATCATGCAATTATTTCATAAGTAATCAGAAAAATCAAAATCAAAATCGAATACAATAAAAACAATCAAAATCTCGGTTTACTCATTCTAGAAATCGTTTGATACAAGTAAGTATATGAATCGACTGTAAATTACATAAGGAAGCTTTTCCAATCATCAAATTTAATCAATAACCCTCAGAGCGAAAAGCCCCAAATTTGAGCTCAAGAACATTCAAGAACCCTAGTTTCAAAGCTGTCCAGAATCAAACCTTAAATTATACATGTTATTGAACTCTATTTTTGAAGTATAATATATGAAATTGACCAGAAAAATATTATCTACACGATGGAATCATCAAATCATATCAACTACATCAAGAATAAATTTTCATAATTTAATTATCAAATAATTCGAATATAAATAAATAAATAAGAAAATTACCGTAATTTCTGCACTAAAATGGTTGATTGATTCAGAAAGTACTTTTCGAGAGTTTCGTTTTGATATATTACACGCCTGAATCGGAGTTCGGAAACGCCTTCGTTTGTACGTTTGATTCTCAAGAACGTATCGTTTTTAGGTTTTTCTCTGTATTTCTTATTTGTTACTGATAGGTTATGATTATTACGACTAAAATTAAATAAAAAAGGGCTATATATATTTATGGAATATTGGTCCGTGTTGGATCGTTTTGGATCGTTAAATTAGTTACTTAGCCGCTAAGTAACTACAAAAACGATCCGATTTAATACCTGTATTGGATAATTATCCCAATCGGGCTTTTTATAAAACACTTTACACGAAAATAATGTAATATTATCCATTCTTTCGAGAATACGGGATTTGTTGATACATCAAAACAATTATCTTATCGAAAACTGTACGTCGGGATGCGTACGGGTCAAACCGTAATCCGGATCGAAAAAGTCAAAATACGGAAAATGTCCGGAATTACCTAGATTAGGTTAGAAAGGAGTTTTCGGAAGAGTTTCGAGTTGTAAAAACATAAAAACAGTTGAGGTTGGATGATTCCAGCTTTATAAAATAATTTTGTAATTATTCAGAAAATAATTAATAAATTCATAAATCAATATAAAATTATATAATATTCCAAAAATTACCAGAAAATTTCCTTAATTATCTATATTTTATTCCGGACATTATAGAATTAACACACTCACATTTTATCACATATATACATCTAAATATTATTATCAATCAGCAGATAATTCATTAATTTTCATATAATAACTACATAAAAATCATTTATTGATAAAATAATTGCACGCAATATCCCGGATATTACATAGGTTCATGTATTTGTTATGCATAATTCGTAGGTAATTTTAAACATCTTACTTGCCCTATGTAATTACGATAGATAACTTGTGCATTAAATCTTTATGTTGTCAAATTCTATAGACATATAGGGTCTCAACATACTTGGTGTCTATTCAGCTTCTATCTCTTTTGTGGATGTCTGGTAGTATGGTATCCGTGCAACGAAAGTTGATGATTACTAGTTTCGTGTAATCTGATTAGTTGTCATCACCATTAGCATGCTATGGTTAAGAACAATGACTTTAAATGAAGTATTTAAAAAAGTTAGAATCCCATGTTTGTCTCATATAGTAAATCAACCCTTTTAATCTTTTAGTTAATGTTTGCTAGTTTAATTAGTATAATCACAAAAATTGTTACTTGTCTTAGCATTGAACAATAGCCATATCATTGTTGCATAAGTGCATAAATCTTGAAGTTAACCAAAAGAGTCTCTGTGGGAACGAACTAGAAATAATTCTATATTACTTGCGAACATGTATATTGCGTGAATATTAGCGCGTGTTTTCATCCTAACAGTGACCAAGGAGGTTAACTGAGATACTTGAGCTGATAAAGAGTCATTGGAAGTTTGGATATTTGAGACTTGAATTTGCAAATGCTGTATTTGAAGATTGGTGGAGGTGAATATAGGTTGTGAGCTTGATGCCGTCAAAGTGCCAAAAAATTTCTTAACAACATTCTTGATCTCCTCCATGACAAAAGCCGAAGGTTCAAACCTAGCCTTGTACAATGGATCCAGCTTGACCTTTTAGTCATTGTATTGAGTTATCTGCTTCTGGATCACCTCATGCAAGGCTATGAATGAGTCTCTGAACTTGGATACATTTTCTTCAACTGGAGTGAGAGAGAAAGCTTGAACCTTGTATGAAAACTTGTTAAACTTGGATTTGATATCTGTGAATGTAGGCATCAGTTCATCAATCCTATCATTGATTAATTTCTTGACCGTTGCTTGATGCTTGTCTAGTGTGTTTTTCATAGCTCTTCCAATATGATGGAAGGCCTTCAAGTGAGCTTTATACACTTCTGTCACAACATCTGTAGCGCCCTCCAAACCCGGGTCAGAAGTTTGGGGTCCACAATACACAAACACACCATATTTAAATCTGTTTATGAAATATTATGCCTGCAATGAATCTACTTACCATAATCCACGTATCGAAACAATTTAAAGTATACCCACAAGCCACAACCTTATTTATATTACAAACATACCAAATCCCAGTTTATTTATCTTACAAATGAAGTAAACTTTATCAAACTATCAACACAACTATGAAAAACATCATCTACTAGCTTATTCCATTTCAACCTGGAAACCTAGCTCATATGCTTGTCTGGGGATCCTTGCTACCACTAATTTCCTTTCTCACAGGAAAAGACTATAAACAGATTTGCAAGAGTGAGCTAACTAGCTCAACAAGTCATAATGACAGTCACTGAGATTAACAATGATTAATTGAAATGATATAAGAAATCAAGTTTCCTGATAAACAATGATTAGAATTAGATATTCACTTTCATTTTAAAACCAATGTTAGCCTGCTGATCAGTCATGCACTAACCTCGAGCAAAGCTCCCAGCTTTTGTCTATATACTGGATCCAAGGCACATATTGGCCTATTATGACCATGAATCTGGTCCATATTTAAAAATAATCCAATTCTAGAATAACAAAATGATAAGCAATATAAATCAATAAGCTGAATCATAAACAACATTTATCTCGAAGCATAGGGTGATTCACAATTCCATGAAGGTACAAGGAAATCATAAAGATTGGCTTTCAATCAAGGAAATAATCAGAAAGTAGAAGACCAAGGGTTACAAGGATTTGTCTTCTGTTACACAAGGCATAAAGGTTCGTATATTAAACAATTCCATATCAAGGATCATTATGTGGTATATATGTATTTGTGGAGTAGTATCGTATATGTGTGGTTTGTATCTGAGAATTCAACAATCAATGGTTTATGAAGAATAAGGCTTATGGCTCAAGATCAATAATGTTAGATATATTTGTGATGTCATGTCTAATATAATTTGTGTTTAATTTTCAGATCTTACTTTACAGGACAAATCAGTACTTAACTGGAAATCAGTACTTATACTGAAGTCACGACTTAAGATATCAGAACTTCAGTTATCAGGAGATATTTATCAGGAGATAATATCAGGACTTAAGGAGACGTTCAGATAAGGAAGGCGGTTGATTAAAAGGAAAGAAGATAAAGAAAAACATAAGAAGAGATATGCATGGAGAAGAATTCTATGAGGAATAGAATACTTGGAAGATAAGATAACTGATTGATATAGATTAGGAAGCATAATTATATTCGATATCAATTAGAAGATTATGTTGTAACTGTGTAGTATATAAACACAGGCATAGGGTTTACACTATATGTGTTATCATAATCGAGATTATTATTAATTGTAACCCTAGCAGCTCTCGTGATAATTTATTCATCACTGAGAGAGAACAATTCTTTATAACAGAGTTTATTATGTTGAATAAAATCTGTGTTTTGTTACTTGAATTCTTATATTCGATTTGATTATAGTAAACACTGTATTCAACCCCCTTCTACAGTGTGTGTGACCTAACAAGTGGTATCAGAGCAATCTGTTAACATACATATAGTAAAGATCCAAAAACAATCATGTCTGAAGAAGTACAAACTCCAACCAAGCCCACTAAACTGAAGAAACTCCAAAGACTAAAATCCATAATCGATATGAGACTATTAGGGTTCCCATACTGAAACCTTCTGAGTATCCCATATGGAAGGTGATGATGTCTATGTTTCTGGAAGCTACAGATCCTGAATTCCTTGACAGAATTAATGAAGGACCACACAAGCCAACCAAGCTCTCTGTTGTATTTGCAGATCAGCCAGCACAGACTGTACCAAAGGAGAAAAGTGAATATATAGCTGAAGATATCTCATCTATTGCAAAGGATGCAAAGGTAAGACATTTGCTGCACAGTGCCATTGATAATGTCATGTCAAACAGGGTAATTAACTGCAAGACTGCAAAGGAGATATGGGATGCCTTGGAGACAAGATGCCAGGGAACCGATTCAATTATGAAGAACATGAGGACTATACTCACTCAAGAGTATGAGCACTTTGACTCAAAACCTGATGAGTCATTGACTGGTTTATATGATAGATTTGTCAAACTCTTGAATAATCTATCACTGGTGGATAAGGAATATGATCTTGAAGATACTAATCTCAAATTCCTTTTAGCTCTTCCTGAAAGTTGGGATTTGAAGGCCACAACTATAAGAGACAACTATGCTCTTTATGAAACTACTCTTGATGAAATTTATGGTATGCTCAAGACTCATGAACTTGAGATGGATCAAACAAGCAAGAGGCATGGGAGAAAGTCAAGGACAGTTGCTCTTAAGGCTGAGGAGGAATCCCCTAAAGTGGTTGTCTCAAAGAAAGGCAAAGGAAAGGCTCTCATCACAAAGTATGATACTGAGTCATCAAGTCTTGATAGTGATGAGGATTCAGAAACTGAAAGTCTATCTGAGATGGACCCTGATGAAGAGATGATGAAGCTGTTTGCTCTTATGGTGAAAGGAATCACAAAGATTGCATACACGAAATTCAGAAGGGGAAAGAAGTTTTCCAGGAAAGGTGCAAGTTCTGATAAGAAAGGTTTCAGAAAATCTGAAGGCAAAGGAGGAAAGTCTGACATAGGAGATTACTCAAATGTCAAATGCTACAACTGTGGTGAGAAAGACCACATATCTCCTGATTACAAGAAAGTGAAGAGTGACAAAGGCAAGGTTCTTGTCATAAAGAAGAAAAGCTGGACAAACACTTCAGATTCTGAAAGTGAGGTGAACTATGCCTTGATGGCAAATGCTGATAGCAGCTCTGAAGCTGCTGAGTTAAAGGTACCTCAAACAACTTATGCTTTTCATACTGATGATATTACTGAGATGAGAAGATATCTTAAAACCATGTTCATTAGTTATAGAGATCAAACTTTAACATATGAAAGATTAAATTCTGAAAATCTTGCTTATAAAAAGAGGAATGATTATTTAGAAAAAGAGTTAGTTATGTTCCTTCAAACTCAGAAAGATAGAGATGATGCTTTCTATGTTAGAGATGAAGTGCTTAAAATGAATGAATCTCTAAAAACTGAGTTAGAAAAGGAAAGAGAGATTATCAGGACTTGGACTAAATCTGGCAGAACAACTCAGAATTTGTTAAGTAGTGGAAACTGGAAAGAGGGCTTAAGTTGTGGAGATGATAAGAATGTTAAAGGAACTGTAGAAATTGAGCCTATAGTTGTTAAACAAAAGCTAAAGGTAAGTCCTGTTAAGTTTGTAGCTATAAAGTATGATATTGATAAATTAGAAGTTAAAGAGAAATTAACTTCTGACAAAACAAAACAGGATAAGCCAACTGAAGTTAATATAGGCTTAATGACAAAGAAGCAGCTTAAGCATAAGCTGAAAGATGTTAAGAATGTAAACAAGGTAAAGCCACCTAGGAAAAATAGGAATGGAAAGGAAGGTATGAATAAAAGCAATGATTATAAGTCTGTTCCTAATGCTCCTAGAAAGAAATGTTATAACTGTGGAAATTCTAACCATCTGGCTTCTTTTTGCAGGAAGAATAAGAACATAAACTCCTTACCTTCAAAATCAGGAGTGAAGAGTCAGTCTGTTATAGGCCAAAAAATCCTTGTTTTCATTGTGGTAGTTTATGGCATTCCATTTATACTTGTAAGGAATATCATAGTTTGTACTATGATCATTATCAAATAAAACCTACTTTAAAGAAAGTTAGCATTATTCCTTCTAGTGTAAGTTCTGATGCAAAGTCTGATATTGCAAATTATGATAAGAAAACTGTTAACATAAATTCTAATGCTAAATCCACTGTAAATGTTAACAAACTTAATAAGGCCAAATGATCCAAGCAAGTCTGGGTCCTTAAAACTAATCATTAGTGGTCTTTGTGATTGCAGGGCAACAGGAAAAACATCCTAGTTCTGGACAGTGGATGTTCAGGACATATGACTGAAAATAAAGCCCTGCTATTAGACTTTGTGGAGAAAGTTGGCCCAGGTGTTTCTTATGGAGATGGCAACATGGGAAAAACTCTGGGATATGGCAATATCAATCTTGGGAATGTCATCATTGAAAAAGTAGCTCTAGTCTCATGACTTAAACACAATTTGCTGAGTGTTAGTCAAATCTGTGACAGAGGTTATCATGTGGATTTATTTGAAGAACACTGTGAAGTTGTAAGCAAATCTACAGGCAAAGTTGTTCTGAAAGGATACAGGCATGGTAACATTTATGAAGCCAAGCTTTCAACAAGTACTGATGGTTCCACAATCTATCTGTTAAGTAGAGCATCAATTGAAGAAAGCTGGAATTGGCACAAGAAACTCTCTCATTTAAATTTTAACAATATAAATGAACTTGTCAAGAAAGATCTTCTGAGAGGACTGCCAAAATCAGTATTTGCTCCTGATGGCCTTTGTGATTCATGTCAAAAGGCAAAACAAAGGAAATCTTCATTCAAGAGCAAGACTGAATCTTTAATTTTTGAGCCTTATTACCTCCTACATGTTGATCTATTTGGTCCAGTGAATGTCATGTCTATTGCAAAGAAGAAATATGCTATGGTCATAGTGGATTAGTTCACCAGATACACATGGGTGTATTTCTTGCACACAAAAAGTGAAACTGCATCTACCTTGATTGATCATGTCAAACAACTGGATAAATTGATTAAAGACTCTGTGAAAATCATAAGAAGTGATAATGACACTGAGTTCAAGAATTTGATTATGGAAGAGTTCTGCAAAGACCATGGAATCAAGCAGGAATTTTCTGCTCCTGGAACTCCACAACAAAATAGAGTTGTTGAAAGAAAGAATAGAACTCTTATTGAAGCTGCACGAACTATGCTTGATGAAGCAAAGTTACCAACCCTATTTTTGGCCTGAAGCTGTGCAGACTGCTTGTTTTACTCAGAATGCAACACTTATCAACAAGCATGGAAAGACACCATATGAGATGGTGAAGAAAAAGAAGCCAAATCTGAAGTATTTTCATATATTTGGATGCAAGTGTTTTGTTCTTAAGACTCATCCTAAATAGCTATCCAAATTTGATCTAAAACCTGATGAAGGAATTTTTGTTGGATATCTATTTTCCACAAAAGCCTTCAGAGTCTACAATTTAAGAACAAGGGTTGTCATGGAATCTATCAATGTCTCTTTTGATGATAAGAAGATTACTGGAATTGAATATTTCATTGATCATGATCAGCTGAGATTTGAGAATGAAGTTTTAAATTCTGATTCTGTAAATCCTGATAGTCTAAATCCTGACAATCTAAATCCTGATACTGCAAACTCCGATGGGTTAAAATCTGATGTTATTGAAACTATGGTAACTATGCCAAAGGAAAATGCACCTGTGCAGGGGAGCATATAGAAGATCCAACCACATCTCAAGAAGCATCAGAATCTAGAACAGGCTCTTCAAGTTCTGATTCATCAAGTTCTGATGAGCCAAGTTCTGATAATTCTGGAAACTCAAATTCTGAAGGATCCAACTCAGAGAGCATAATTTCAGGGGGAGCATCAGAAAATGTTGATGGAGACAGCATGAATCATGGGGGAGCATCCAGTTCTAGAGATAACCTTCCATCTGCAAGGAAGTGGACTAAAGCTCATACACCTGACTTGATTATTGGAGATCCTGAAGCAGGTATAAGAACTAGAACAACAACATCAAATGAATGTCTCTATCACTCTTTTCTTTCTCAGACTGAACCTAAGAAAGTGGAGAAGCTCTTCAAAATGCTGATTGGGTGCAAGCAATGCAAGAAGAGTTAAATGAATTTGAAAGAAATAAAGTGTGGACCCTAGTGCCAAGACCAAAAAATAGATCTGTTGTTGATACAAAGTGGGTGTTCAGAAACAAAACTAATAATGATGGCATAATTACAAAGAATAAAGCAAGGCTGGTTGCAAAAGGATATTCTCAGTAGGAGGGAATTGATTATGATGAAACATTTGCACCAGTTGCTAGATTGGAAGCCATAAGGATATTTTTGGCTTATGTTGCTCACAAAAAGTTTACAGTCTTTCAAATGGATGTAAATAGTGCTTTTCGTAATGGAGAATTAGAAGAAGAAGTATATGTTGAACAACCTCCAGGTTTTGTAGATTCAAAATTTCCTCATCATGTCTACAGACTTAATAAAGCACTTTATGGCCTTAAGCAAGCTCCAAGAGCATGGTATGAGATATTAGCTTAGTTTCTTCTGGAAAGTGGATTTAACAGAGGGACTATTGACAAAACATTGTTTTATCTCAACCATGGAAAGGACTTACTTTTGGTGCAGATATATGTTGATGATATCATTTTTGGTTCTACAAATGACAGACTTTGTAAAAGGTTTGCCAAGCTAATACAGTCAAGATATCAAATGAGTATGATGGGAGAACTTAGCTATTTTTTGGGCCTTCAAGTCAAGCATAATGAAGAAGGAACTTTTATTTGTCAATCTAAGTACACCAGAAATTTGTTGAAGAAATTTGGAATGCAAGATTGTTCAAGTGCATCCACTCCTATGGCCACTGCAACAAAACTGGATAAGGATACTGGTACATCAGTAGATATTACTGATTACAGAGGTATGATTGGCTCATTACTCTATCTAACTGCAAGTAGACCTGATATCATGTATGCTACCTATCTTTGTGCAAGATTTCAAGCAGATCCAAGAGAACCTCACTTAAAAGCTGTGAAAAGAATTTTCAAGTACCTTAAGGGTATAGCTGATCTGGGATTGTGGTATCCTAGAGAATCAGACTTTAAGCTAATAGGTTACCCAGATGCAGATTGTAATAACCCCAATTTTTGGGAAAATTTTGAAACCCTTATGAATAGTGTTTTTGCTGAATGAGAAAACTTTTCATGCCACACTATGTAGGGGTTCTGATATGGATATTCTGAGATTTTATTAGTACTTTATATGGGATATAAGTGTATGTAAAGATCGTCGGAATCCAAATCCGAACACTTTGATTTTTCCCGGAAATACACTAGATACGGAAAGATTTGAGAAAAAGGTAACAGGATAAAAAGGATTTAAATTAAAGGATTATAGGAGAGGATCATAAAAGGAATATAATATATTGAGAAAGGTTAAGGGAACCTAAGTAATAAGATCTCGGGTATGATCCCTCAAACGATAAACGAAAATGAAAGTTAAGCGAACCGTATAACAGATCAGCGGTCATTAGGCAAACGATTAGGAAGTTAATCAAGGGGATTAGTGGGGATGATGTCATCCAACCAATAGAAAGAGGACAAGGAGGGGAGGATGACATCATAAGGATGACACAAGCATGACATGGGAAGGAAGGAGATGTGGTGGCTTTTTAACCACACAAAATCAAGGGCAACTAGGTAATTTACTAAAACAAACACAAAAATCAAACCAACCAAGCCAAGCAAATCATTTTTCATCAAAATCAAAAAGAAACCAAGGCATTGTTCTTCATGCTCTCGGCCAAAACAGAACCAGAACACTAAAACTGTTGTATCTCCTTCATTTCTCACTCAAATATTGTGTTCTATAGCTCATTGGAAAGGTATTGAGATGGCCTACAACTCTTGTTCACAAGTCTCGTCCAAATAATCATGTTAAGACCCTTATTTTTACAGTTCTTTAAATCGGACTTTTAGAAACTTCAAAGCCTAACTTTGTGTTCTTGATTTCTTTGGAAAGATCAAGCTTGTAAGAGGCTCCCTAAGGCTTCCTAGCAACTTAACACCTCCCAAGGAAGGTATAAACTTCAAACCCTAGCCTTTACTTTATTTGTTAGTAAGTTTAATGGTTGGTGTTGTGAAATGAGAAGCATGGATTGTGATTATTAGTAGTTTGGTTTGATTTGGAAGTGTTTTGGTAATTGAAGCTTGATTATAGTTCATAGGTCTTGATTGTGGTTGTTTGAGTTGAAAACCTTGGAGATTATGGACTGATGTGGTATGGTTTCGGTGAAGTTTTGTTGTATTGATGGTTATGAGTTGGTTGGTGGTTAATTGGAGTAGTTTAAACATTGGTAATCGCGTAAACATAGCCGTCGTAATGTCCGATTTACTTTAGACTGCTTTTGTTCATAACATTTAGACCCGAGAACTCCCTGCTAGATTATGACCATTGCCATGTTTAGATAGTTCATGTTACGAGCTTCGTTTTGATATGTAGTTCGTTTGATTCCGATGTACGGTTTAGGAGAAACGACCGTTTCAAGTAACGGCATTTCGCGAACGAATCATTTCCCCTCGCCTTACTTTGAAACATAGGTTAAAGACCAAAAAGGGTTAATTAATGTATGAAACAATTATGGTAAGAGTGTTAGGCAGTTGGTAAGATACTCGTGAAGGAATCGCTTTAAAACTCATAAAGGTTAAATTATTAAAAATGGTGGAGCCGAGGGTACCCGAGTGACTTAAGCGAATCAGTGAGCGCAAAACAAGCGTTAGAGTCTAAGTTAGTTAAAGTATAGATTTACAAGTGACTTTGGTTTAATTCCAACTTACTTGTTGTTTATAGGTTACCAGACTCGTCCCGAGCCTTTTATCACCCCAAGTCGCTCAGGCAAGTTTTCTACCCGTTATACTGTTGTTGTGATGTATATATGTATATGCATTATCTTGTGATAGATGCATGTTGGTTAATTAGCAAATGTTGCGATATATTGAAGCATGATGATATGGTATATATATGCATGCCTGTTTCGTATTCTTGCCATATATATCTGTTGGTTCAGTTGATAATACCTATGCTAGAGAATAGCAGTAATTTGCATATACCCATAGTAGAGGGACCCAAAGGTGAAAACATTTTCTAAAACCGGGAGTCGAGGATCCCGAGTAGATTATATATATATATATATATTTATATATATGTATGGTTATAGTTTTCAAAACTATTAATCGAATAAAGTTTATTCGATAACTTTATTTTATTAATGAATATTATCTTGAATATTCATTCGAGGACTTATGACTCCTTTATATTATTTATTGAATATTATTTGAATATTCAATTGAGGATGTATGACTCCTTTTATTTTATTATCTGAATATTATTTGAATATTCATTCGAGGGCTTATGACTCAGTTTATATTATTTAATGAATATTTTTGAATATTCATTTGAGGATCTATGACTCCGATTATTTGCTGAGATATATTCTTTATTTTATTAAAGAATAAGGTGTAAATAATCAAACTTATTTTCGATTATTCAAATAAAGATAGTACTTTCATATAAGTATATCTTTGGTTATTTAATATTCGTTTCAAGTATAAGTTTTAATACTTCTACTTCAATTATTTTTATAAAGATTATTCTTTATGGGAATATTATTTAAATAATAATATTCAGATATTTTCTAATATATGGGGACTGATTTACTTCATTAAATCAGCTTTACTCCAAACACTCTTTAAAGTATTTTCGAGTCTTCAAAATGATTTTTAAAAGTTAGAGCGGATCCCAAAACTCATTTTTATATTTAAGATCTTCCTTTTTAAGGGGATTTAAATACTCGCTCAAAACCTGGGGAATCCGGCTCTGTGGTGTGTTTTATATTCGCAACGAGGTTGCAGTTTTGGTAAATGAATTGATTACTTGCCCAATGTTCGGAAAGTAAGCCCATCTAATTGAGTCGGCATAAGCGACAGGCCGGGGTACGGTCTATGAAAGTGTAAGTGGCTGGGTGGCAGTCCATCAACGCGTGAGGGGCCGGGTAACGGTCTAGCGCGAGGTCCTAATGCGGCCAGGGTGATGACCGGTGAGGAATTCATCCATCTACAGTAGAAAAGGTTACTTATTGGTATCTTTGCCTGATCAGCAAGATATCTGGTTTATGCCAAAATTCTTTTCCTTTCCAAAATTCATTGGATGTTTCAAACTCTGTTCATACTTTACATAACAGAGGTTCCAGGAAATGTTTAAGAGATATATATATGTGGATATATATATATCGGGACTAAATAAAGTATCTCGTAACTTTATTTCATTCAATAATATTTCAAAGATTGAATCTATTCAAATCTTGTTTTGTAGTCTCATCTATGTGATGAACTTTTGAAACTGATTATAACTTGAACGGTGGTAGTTCAAGTAGTATTGGGAAAGATATAAGTATATTGGGGTATTTGGTAGCCTCATCTTTTAAACTTATATCTAATTAATAATTGTCTTATGAATGACAAAGATTTTCAGAAAAATGTTGAGACAAGGTTAGATATATGAGATCACCTTGCAACGATATTTTTTATACAGTTATACACTGGGACTTTGTGTATATTATGCATGGAAGAGGACTTCCAATATTTTGAAAAGTATATATGTATATATACTGAATATTTTGCGACTTCATCGCATTAAGATATCAAACTTGGTTCATTTCTTTTGACCAAGACTTTCATGAGTATTATGAGTAGGCTCATATATTGTAAATCATTATACATATTATTTTGGTGGGCTTGCTGCTCACCCTTGCTTTATTTCTTCATCACACAACAACAGTTAGGAAAGATGGCCAGACTCCAGCAGACCCAGCGCAAGCGCGTGGGAAGCGTCCCGCGTCTTCCCGTTGATGTTGTAGCTGCTATAGCTGCAGAGGTAGATCTATTGTAGATCAGACCATCTACTTTTGAGAATCAATTATGTATAATTATAACTTGTGGCAGATAATGGCAATTAACTGTAAATTTATCAAGTAATCATTTTGGGTTGTAATAACTTTTAAATTGTGGATTCAAAGACTTGTACTTATTTAAATTTCATCTCTGAGACTATAACGGGTTGTGGTGTGTGTTAGTGTGGGGTCACAGCATAAGGTTATTTATTATTAATTAAGTGAAGTGATATTGTGGAAAGAAAGACCGTGACGACCCGGATCCCCGACCCCGGATCTGGGGGTGTTACAGAAATGGTATCAGAGCTAAGCGTTATAAACCTCAGAGATGATGTGACGTTAAGATAATAAGTTCACTAAGATAATAAGAACTCTTGCCAAGTTCATAGTCGGACTACCTAACGTAGTACTGACAGTTAAAACCCTTATGGGAACCCTTATAAATGTAGCGATAGAAGCGTAGTTCGTTATCGTATAGAGTAGCGGGACTCCGAACCCTGAGGTTGAGGAGCAACAGCGCGATGATATTTTATTACTAATTGGAGATCGGATTGTGGATCCGATAGAGTGTCCTAATGCAGGACCGGATGATGTTGATATTGAGGATGTAGCGGTTGAGGATGTTGTCCTAGATGGGATTGTTGCTGAGGAGGATCTCGTGGAGGATCCTGACAAGAATGAATAAAAGGACCACTGATGAATTGATGACCATGGTTTGGTCGACTACCAGAGGTAGGATTGACCGGTCACTACCGGAGGTTCGTTCAAGTTGTAAAGATAGTAGCCCCTTTAACGCGGCTTACTCGTAAGACTGAGAAGTTCGAATGGACAGAGAAATGCGAGAACAACTTTCAAGAACTGAAGCAGAGGTTGGTGATGGCCCTTATGCTGGCATTGCCGGATGGAAAAGGAGATTTTGTGAAGTGTAGTGACGCTTCGCACAAGGGCTTAGGGTGCGTGCTTATGCAGCATGGTAAGGTAATCGCGTACATGTCAAGAAAATTAAGGTAATATGAAATTCGATATCCCCGCCCATGAGCTTAGGCTCGTGGCAATAGTTTTACCCTAAAGATTGGAGGCACTACTTGTATGGAGAGAAGTGCAAGATTTACACAAACCATAGGAGCTCTAGTACCTTTTTACGTAGAAAGAGCTCAACATACGCCAGAGGAGGCGGTTAGAGCTAATCAAGAATTATGATTGGGAGATTCTTTATCATTCGGGGAAAGCCAATGTGGTGGCTGATGCCCTTAGTAAAAAGGAGAGACTCAAGATGATAATGACTTTGGGAGGGTTGATAAGAGATTTTGAAAAAAAAAAGAAAAGGAAATAGATATGAAGGTAACCGGAGCCGGTACCGAAAAGTTGTTTGAGATTGCAATACAGCCCGAATTATTGGAAAGGAACATATTGTGCCAGAAAAAGTGATGAATGAAGGCAGAGAGCCAACAAATAGATATGAGATTAATACCGAGAGAGATGATAAGGGAATAATGAGGTATTCCTATAGAATTTGGGTTCTGAAAGTTCAAGAGCGTAAGGATGAGAACTTAGATGAGAGCCATAGTTTGAGGAATAAGATTTTGAGCAAACCCTGAACGTGATAGTCAGGGAGGTCGCCATCAAGATAGAAGGAACCCATGACATAATGGAGTGGAAAATGAGGATTTTAAATTAAAAGATGACCCCAATTATGGGGAGTAGGATGAAACATTTCATACTAAGGAAACAGAAAGTTGAGTAAGGAAAGGAGACCCGAGACGGTACTCCTATACGGCAATTCATGGACCTGTCTAAAAAGAACTTAGACTATTATCCCCAACCACCACCCTGAGGAGACAGTGCGGTGAGAAATTCTTTCAGGACCTTTAAGTCGCTAAGCTCTCAGAGTTCCATGGAACAAGCTGACCCAGCCGAGGCAAGAGCCTGGCTAAAGGAAATATAGGAATCATTTGAGATTCTAAATGATTGACGAATATCAAAAGGACTGTTTTTGTCACTTACCCTCTCAAGAGAGAGACCACCCGCTGGTGAAAGGCCAAGGAAGGCACGGAGCAAGAGATTATAATAAACTGATTAAAGTTCAGCCAATTGTTTTCGGGAAAGTAATTCCCAAGGTTATGGAATAGTGTAAAAGCTTTAGAGCCAGAACAAAGGCAGACGAGTATGATGAATTATGAATCTAAGTTGTAAAAGTTATCAAGATTCGTTCTGAAGACACGAATCCAGAATGACGGGATGTTTGAAATCAATGCTTATGTTGTGTTAGTTCATGAAATAATGATAAGAGAAAGGAATATAAAGGCAATAGAGTTTGAGGAATGATAAGAAAGTTGGGTATGAGGAAACCCTAAAGACTCGTAGTAATAGAAATAGAAAAGTATGTAATCGTCAGGATGAGGGTGATTCACCATGAGTTAAAATTGATGGTTGAGGGCATAAGAGATACATATATATTATCCCCTGTAAGTTGGGAGGATTCGAAGAAACCTTGAGATAGTTCGAAGGATAAATAATGAGACGCGGATAGACTGAGGAGACAAGAAAGTAAGAAATTAAGAAAATTGGATGAAGGAAGTGACCTTCAAGAATGTGAAGTGTAAGACCGGTGGCTTGATACCCAGGAAGGGAGACGCCAGGTATGAAAGATATCCCAACATTGAGATGACTGTTGAGATAAACAACAAAAGTAAATAAGGATTTATTAAGAAGAAGTTCACGTTGAACACGACCAATATCTTCCAGATCATCCATGTGATCATTACCAAATCAGGAAAGAAAAGCGGATAACCATTTTTATCTTTTGGAGGCCATGTGGATTGACCTTAACTTGAATAAGGATGCTATTGTGAAATTCGGTATAGACTATCGAGGTGGAAATGATTGAATAAGATACCCTTATCAGGGATATATGACTTTATTTATCCATGGAAGGATGCTTGTACCTTTTTAAAGGTGGAATTAAGGATAGAACATCGGTAACTTAAAACGAATCCTAGGGGAATGCATAAAGGTTGGCATTTCACCCTTAATAGGGATAGTATGAGTTTTGACAGTATGAATTGGAAAGGATTAAGGTAATAATAACCTTTAAGGATCAGTGGAGAAATTTTTCAGAAATATATAGACAATGGTTCTAGTATCAGTAAATGGTATTTTGATATGCCCTGTATATAGGGAATACAGGAGGAATGATTGAAGGATAACCTTAGAGGTTTTACAAGGAGAAAGGAAATATTCGAAATTCTCAAGAATAAAAATGTTGATAAAGGAAATATGACATAATTATAATGATGCCAAGTGGGGCACGTGTTAAACCACGAGAAAGTATGGATCGAACCAGTAAAGGTCGAAATTATTCAGGGCAATTAGGACTTAAGATAAAAGATGTTCTAAGTATGATTGAGAGTCAGTCGTGACAGTGATTAACCTCTAAAGACTGAGACAATAACTTATGGAAAAATGGTGATATTTTTTTTTTTTACTCATCAGATTTTAAGGAATACATCTTCACAAAAGCAGTGATTGAAATAAGGTAGAAAATTTATTTGGAGGTGGTTAAAATGACATTGACTATAAGGAAATTTTAATATCAGGAAAGGCCAAAGAGGTGGCCGACACTTTAAAGGTAAGAGGATAATTATAGGCGCTTGTGCCAGAGGAATACAGTGATGATGGTTAAAACTGTGAAGGTTGTATTATGGTTTGGAAGATTGACATTCCTTCTGATGACTGTGCAATACCCAACCGTAATAGTAGTTGGTAAAAGTTTAATTCGTGTAATCGCCATGAACGGGCTATCTATCTTAGGAGGTCCTATCTTGGGATAAGCCAGGACCATGTTTCCAAAAGGACTAGACGAACCTTTGAGTTAAGTCTTCTATTTAAGGCATATGATTAAGAATGGTATTAACCTGCTATCGTTGCTTTGATTGAAACTCTTCTGCAATTTTTATCTGCTTCACGTCATGAATGTACGTCAGAGTTTGGAGTGTTCTTCATGAATTGTGATTGGTGGTTATGTTAACTCCTTAGGAGAATTTGATACGACATGTATAGACTCTGTATGGTTAGATATTAAGATTTTATGGAAAAATGAATGACGACAGTAGGTCAGTGGTGGACCATAGTAAGGCAGCAATGATTCTGCGAGTATTGAGCTGATTACAACCGTGAGAGTTGTATTGGAATGGGTGTTGAGATTGAGTACCACTAATCGGGTCGTGGTAGTGTATAAGTTATCATTGATAGACTAATTAAGTAGAGTATCTACCTAGTGAATAATTATTCGTTCTTATCAATGGAGAGTCGTATTATTATACGAGGAAGGTTGCGGTGCAAGCATAGAATTCTAGTAACGATGATGTATAGAATGAGATCCCAGATTCGATTTTCGATGTCAAGGGAGTTTCAAAGGTGATTATGTATAAGCTCGAGGAAGAGTGTGGGTCCATAGAATGATGGACGGGATAGCGAAAATATTTAGGCATGGGAAATACGAGGCTATAATGCTTGATGCTGATATAAATACGTATATGTTTTGTTCTCCTATGACAAACCTCTATAGTTCAGAGGTAGGTTCCAAGCCAGATATTTTGTGGCAGTATATTTTTTTTATATATACAATTCTCTTCAGTTCGTTCTTTTCTCTTCTTTTCATTTCATGTAAGCTGAGAAGAACAACCCTTCCAGAAGGGGAGGTATTGCCGAATGACTATCTATCTGTGTGATAGAAGCCGAGTAGGATACCAGCTATTGTTTAATTGCTTGTCAAGTACTAAAGGCTGGCCACCTTCTGTACTAACTATGCGATATAACAAGTGTTCATGATCATAGTGATCTCTCAACAAATTCCTTTACTTCTATTTGATTGATCAAATTTTGGAAAATAGAAACAACTGAAAAAGGAGTAATAAAGTGGTGGTAGTATGCGGAATGGGAACACATTCGTGATACTAAGGTTGACGTGGTTATTAAAAGGTTATAGAACGCTAACGAGCAAAAGTATAACCAGTATAATATTAGGAACGGAAGGTAGTAGCGATTACGAACTGGAAAAGAATGGGTATTGAGAAGCAGAAGCTCTAATGCTAAAAGCAATAATGAGAGTCTGTGCAATAGACTTGAAAGAATTTGGAATGATCACTTAATTCGAATTGAGTTATCTTACGACAATAGATCATATGTCATTATCGAGATGTCGCCTTATGAGATCCTTGAGGGAAGACAATGTCGATCTCCCTTATGTTAGGATGAAGTTGTAGAGCGCAAGATGCTCGGACCCGCAGTAGTCCAAAGGACCAAGGATATGATAGATCTAATCAGAGGACGGCTGGTAGTAGCCCAAGATGGACATGATAAGTATGTTGATTTGACACAAAAGGATAAAGAGTATGAAATAGGGGACCTAGTAATGTTATAGGTATCCCTTGGAAAGGATTGATGAGGTTCGGAAAGAAAGGAAAGCTAAGTCTATAATTTGTTGGACCCTTGGATATATTAAGACGTTTGGGAAGTTAGCATATGAGCTAACCCTAACCCCGAACATGTAGCAGGTCGTAACGTGTCTCACGTATCAGTGTTAAGGAAGTGTAATTCAGATGCCAGATAAATAGGGGCATATGAGTGCATAGATATGCAACCCGACATAACCTATATGGAGCAACCAGGAAGGGTTGTAGAGTGAAAAGGGAACAAGTGCTTAGGAGAAGGCTTATCAAACTATTCAGAGTTTGATGGAAGAACCACAATGTGGGAAAATTTATTTGAGAGTTAGAAAGTGTAATGCTAAGAAAGTATCCCAATTCATTTTCTATCTGATTCCGGGACGGAATCCTTTTAAGGAGGGGAGACTGTAATAACCCCAATTTTTGGGAAAATTTTGAAACCCTTATGAATAGTGTTTTTGCTGAATGAGAAAACTTTTCATGCCACACTATGTAGGGGTTCTGATATGGATATTCTGAGATTTTATTAGTACTTTATATGGGATATAAGTGTATGTAAAGATCGTCAGAATCCAAATCCGAACACTTTGATTTTTCCCGGAAATACACTAGATACGGAAAGATTTGAGAAAAAGGTAACAGGATAAAAAGGATTTAAATTAAAGGATTATAGGAGAGGATCATAAAAGGAATATAATATATTGAGAAAGGTTAAGGGAACCTAAGTAATAAGATCTCGGGTATGATCCCTCAAACGATAAACGAAAACGAAAGTTAAGCGAACCGTATAACAGATCAGCGGTCATTAGGCAAACGATTAGGAAGTTAATCAAGGGGATTAGTGGGGATGATGTCATCCAACCAATAGAAAGAGGACAAGGAGGGGAGGATGACATCATAAGGATGACACAAGCATGACATGGGAAGGAAGGAGATGTGGTGGCTTTTTAACCACACAAAATCAAGGGCAACTAGGTAATTTACTAAAACAAACACAAAAATCAAACCAACCAAGCCAAGCAAATCATTTTTCATCAAAATCAAAAAGAAACCAAGGCATTGTTCTTCATGCTCTCGGCCAAAACAGAACCAGAACACTAAAACTGTTGTATCTCCTTCATTTCTCACTCAAATATTGTGTTCTATAGCTCATTGGAAAGGTATTGAGATGGCCTACAACTCTTGTTCACAAGTCTCGTCCAAATAATCATGTTAAGACCCTTATTTTTACAGTTCTTTAAATCGGACTTTTAGAAACTTCAAAGCCTAACTTTGTATTCTTGATTTCTTTGGAAAGATCAAGCTTGTAGGAGGCTCCCTAAGGCTTCCTAGCAACTTAACACCTCCCAAGGAAGGTATAAACTTCAAACCCTAGCCTTTACTTTATTTGTTAGTAAGTTTAATGGTTGGTGTTGTGAAATGAGAAGCATGGATTGTGATTATTAGTAGTTTGGTTTGATTTGGAAGTGTTTTGGTAATTGAAGCTTGATTATAGTTCATAGGTCTTGATTGTGGTTGTTTGAGTTGAAAACCTTGGAGATTATGGACTGATGTGGTATGGTTTCGGTGAAGTTTTGTTGTATTGATGGTTATGAGTTGGTTGGTGGTTAATTGGAGTAGTTTAAACATTGGTAATCGCGTAAACATAGCCGTCGTAATGTCCGATTTACTTTAGACTGCTTTTGTTCATAACATTTGGACCCGAGAACTCCCTGCTAGATTATGACCATTGCCATGTTTAGATAGTTCATGTTACGAGCTTCGTTTTGATATGTAGTTCATTTGATTCCGATGTACGGTTTAGGAGAAACGACCGTTTCAAGTAACGGCATTTCGCGAACGAATCATTTCCCCTCGCCTTACTTTGAAACATAGGTTAAAGACCAAAAAGGGTTAATTAATGTATGAAACAATTATGGTAAGAGTGTTAGGCAGTTGGTAAGATACTCGTGAAGGAATCGCTTTAAAACTCGTAAAGGTTAAATTATTAAAAATGGTGGAGCCGAGGGTACCCGAGTGACTTAAGCGAATCAGTGAGCGCAAAACAAGCGTTAGAGTCTAAGTTAGTTAAAGTATAGATTTACAAGTGACTTTGGTTTAATTCCAACTTACTTGTTGTTTATAGGTTACCAGACTCGTCCCGAGCCTTTTATCACCCCAAGTCGCTCAGGCAAGTTTTCTACCCGTTATACTGTTGTTGTGATGTATATATGTATATGCATTATCTTGTGATAGATGCATGTTGGTTAATTAGCAAATGTTGCGATATATTGAAGCATGCTGATATGGTATATATATGCATGCCTGTTTCGTATTCTTGCCATATATATCTGTTGGTTCAGTTGATAATACCTATGCTAGAGAATAGCAGTAATTTGCATATACCCATAGTAGAGGGACCCAAAGGTGAAAACATTTTCTAAAACCGGGAGTCGAGGATCCCGAGTAGATTTTATATATATATATTTATTTATATATATATATGGTTATAGTTTTCAAAACTATTAATCGAATAAAGTTTATTCGATAACTTTATTTTATTAATGAATATTATCTTGAATATTCATTCGAGGACTTATGACTCCTTTATATTATTTATTGAATATTATTTGAATATTCAATTGAGGATGTATGACTCCTTTTATTTTATTATCTGAATATTATTTGAATATTCATTCGAGGGCTTATGACTCAGTTTATATTATTTAATGAATATTTTTGAATATTCATTTGAGGATCTATGACTCCGATTATTTGCTGAGATATATTCTTTATTTTATTAAAGAATAAGGTGTAAATAATCAAACTTATTTTCGATTATTCAAATAAAGATAGTACTTTCATATAAGTATATCTTTGGTTATTTAATATTCATTTCAAGTATAAGTTTTAATACTTCTACTTCAATTATTTTTATAAAGATTATTCTTTATGGGAATATTATTTAAATAATAATATTCAGATATTTTCTAATATATGGGGACTGATTTACTTCATTAAATCAGCTTTACTCCAAACACTCTTTAAAGTGTTTTCGAGTCTTCAAAATGATTTTTAAAAGTTAGAGCGGATCCCAAAACTCATTTTTATATTTAAGATCTTCCTTTTTAAGGGGATTTAAATACTCGCTCAAAACCTGGGGAATCCGGCTCTGTGGTGTGTTTTATATTCGCAACGAGGTTGCAGTTTTGGTAAATGAATTGATTACTTGCCCAATGTTCGGGAAGTAAGCCCATCTAATTGAGTCGGCATAAGCGACAGGCCGGGGTACGGTCTATGAAAGTGTAAGTGGCTGGGTGGCAGTCCATCAACGCGTGAGGGGCCGGGTAACGGTCTAGCGCGAGGTCCTAATGCGGCCAGGGTGATGACCGGTGAGGAATTCATCCATCTACAGTAGAAAAGGTTACTTATTGGTATCTTTGCCTGATCAGCAAGATATCTGGTTTATGCCAAAATTCTTTTCCTTTCCAAAATTCATTGGATGTTTCAAACTCTGTTCATACTTTACATAACAGAGGTTCCAGGAAATGTTTAAGAGATATATATATGTGGATATATATATATCGGGACTAAATAAAGTATCTCGTAACTTTATTTCATTCAATAATATTTCAAAGATTGAATCTATTCAAATCTTGTCTTGTAGTCTCATCTATGTGATGAACTTTTGAAACTGATTATAACTTGAACGGTGGTAGTTCAAGTAGTATTGGGAAAGATATAAGTATATTGGGGTATTTGGTAACCTCATCTTTTAAACTTATATCTAATTAATAATTGTCTTATGAATGACAAAGATTTTCAGAAAAACGTTGAGACAAGGTTAGATATATGAGATCACCTTGCAACGATATTTTTTTATACAGTTATACACTGGGACTTTGTGTATATTATGCATGGAAGAGGACTTCCAATATTTTGAAAAGTATATATGTATATATACTGAATATTTTGCGACTTCATCGCATTAAGATATCAAACTTGGTTCATTTCTTTTGACCAAGACTTTCATGAGTATTATGAGTAGGCTCATATATTGTAAATCATTATACATATTATTTTGGTGGGCTTGCTGCTCACCCTTGCTTTATTTCTTCATCACACAACAACAGTTAGGAAAGATGGCCAGACTCCAGCAGACCCAGCGCAAGCGCGTGGGAAGCGTCCCGCGTCTTCCCGTTGATGTTGTAGCTGCTATAGCTGCAGAGGTAGATCTATTGTAGATCAGACCATCTACTTTTGAGAATCAATTATGTATAATTATAACTTGTGGCAGATAATGGCAATTAACTGTAAATTTATCAAGTAATCATTTTGGGTTGTAATAACTTTTAAATTGTGGATTCAAAGACTTGTACTTATTTAAATTTCATCTCTGAGACTATAACGGGTTGTGGTGTGTGTTAGTGTGGGGTCACAGCATAAGGTTATTTATTATTAATTAAGTGAAGTGATATTGTGGAAAGAAAGACCGTGACGACCCGGATCCCCGACCCCGGATCTGGGGGTGTTACACAGATTTTGCATGATACAAAATTGACAGGAAAATCACAAGTGGAAGCTGCCAATTTCTTGGAGGTAGATTAGTTTCTTGGTTTAGCAAGAAATAAAAGTCAATTTCCACATCAACTGCAGAAGCAGAATACATTGCTGTAGGAAGCTTTGTGCACAGATTCTTTGGATGAAGAATCAGTTACTGGATTATGGGTTAACATATTCTAAAATCCCTATTTACTGTGATAATCAAAGTGCTATTTCTATGAGAGGTAATCTAGTTCAACACTCAATGACAAAGCACATCAGCATAAGGTACCACTTCATAAGGGAACATGTGGATGAAGGTATAATGGAATTGCATTTTGTTCCAACAGATCAACAACTAGCAGATATCTTCATAAAACCACTATGTGAAGCTACTTTTACAAGATTGGTAAATGAACTTGGAATGGTTTCAGGTTCTTTCTCTAATTCTACTTAGTTTATGTTCTGATACATTAGACTTTATGATCAGTATTTACATATATTACTATCTTTGTGTATTCTGTGCTTAAATTGAAATTTTCTAAGTGCTGATTGTTGTCTGATGTGAATTTCTAAACTCTGATAGCGATATAAATGTTTCTGTGACTATTCAATCCAATGAGGATAACTGTGCTAGATGCTAACCTAGTAATCTTTAATATACTAAAGATCCCATGTTTGAAATAATTGTTTATGTGGAAATCTTTTAAACACAAGCAAATTCTGATACTGAGTTTGGTTAGGTTTACTTTGTGTATCTTATTACTAAGTCAAAAACTAGAATAGTGCTTCTTATCTGTTAAGTTCTGATGTTAGTAAATCTGATGGATGTACTAAGTGCTGATAAGCCTCACTTATCAAAAGAAAAAGAAAAGAAATATCAGGTACTCCTTTGAGATCTAGAAAAAAAGTATATGTGGAAGGGAAGACCCAAGTGCATTGCTGGTATTAAGTAATATGCATTAGAAAAGTAAAATAAAATTTTCTTGGTGACTTTTCACATTCTCTGATTACTGGAAAAATACTCTGATAATAGCATAAATTCTAATAAGCAGTTTTGACTCACTTACACTGAGAAGTCACTGTAAAAAGGAATTTCAAAAGATGCATAAAATGAACACAAAGCAGTTGATGTGGACTCATGCATGAACTCATTCTATAGTAGGCTTCAGAATAATGACAGATTTTAAGCAAAGTTCTTCGTTATGCCTTATTTCTAAGATGTACTGAAGTAAATCAGACTTTACTCTTTGTCTGATATTTAGCTTAATGCACACACATACACTCCATATGAATGATGAAAATTACTGTGGTGATAAATGTTATTTTGGATGAACAGTTTAAGTGTCAGTTGCACAAATTCTGAGGACAAGTTCTGATGATTAAGTTCTGATGTACCCATATCAGTATTTGTGTGAAGAATAACAGGAATAAACATTCACTTTTCGAGTTAAGGAGCCATATTTTGATGACTTTTAAATCCTGATAATAATCAAGTTCTGATGCTGACGTGGCAATATTTATTTACTTGGTTTATTTTTGGTCATTACTTGAACGGTCATATTTTTACAGAATATTGGTTTATGTGAGATAAAGCAGTAATAATCATTTGTTTAGTGGGAACAGTTTTTTTAAACTGAACGTGCAATATAATTATTACTTATTTACCGTGCCTATTAACTTTTGCCTTAACTGCTTGCCTAACAAGTGTAAAGGTCTGTTCCACTTCTTATTAACTGCTGTCACGTGGGGTGTCTAAGTAAAAGAGATAAAAGATTTTCAAATCTTTTATTTTCATTTTTATTCTAATCTCTCTCTTTTCTTATTCTCTCTCACATTTTCTGACGGTTTTCTTTACAGACATTTTCTTAAACACCTTACAGGCACTCTAACTTCTCACTTATTTCTGATGGCACCCAAGGATTTAATTGTTGATGGAGCCAAGTTTGTCCCAAATAATTATGCTGCAATCCTGACCAAGGCTGAAGCTCCATCAGATCTGCACTTTGTGCAAGATTTATTAGCTCATAGTGAGATTGGGTATGCTTTGACCCAACCTCAAACTATTTCAAGCCAACAAGTGCTGACATTTTGGAGAACTGGGCTTTTTGATTATGGTGGTGCTACTGGTACTCTAAACATTATTTTCACATCAGGAGATGTCGAGCATGTGGTTACTCCTGGAGCAGTTCGTAAAGCTCTCCACTTACCTGAAGGTTGCACATTCTCAACAGTGGAGGATCCTGTCTTACAGCAGCTTATGGTCAGTCTAGGCTATGAGAAAAGTTTAGGAAAGCTGGGTCAACTGAAAAGAGCAAATATCAGAAAGGAATGCAGCTTTTTCTTTGATTGTATCACTAAAGCATTTGCCAATAAATGCTCCAACTTTGATGATATTCCCATCATGAGTCAGCAAATCGGGTATGCCCTTATTCATCAAACTCATTTTGATTTTGCAAGTGCTGTGCTAGGTTTCATAGGGGATAGGATGACAGAGGATAGAAATGTAGTATACTTTGCTAGATTCAGTCAACTTATATATACTTTCTATTGTGCTAATGAACCCCAACCTACCAGTGATTTAATTCCACCCTTTAAGCTTGCAAAAAGGGCTTTTAATGATTTGTTAAATGCTGACATTAAGAAACAAGTGCAAAGACCCTTACAAATTCCTCAGTCAGTAAAACAAATCTTAGTAAATGCTGATCCACAAACATATACATCTGTTTATCCTGATGTTCAACCCACCACCACATCACAGCCAACTCAACAGCCATCAGAACCTACCATCTCTCACCCACCTCAAACTTCTCAACCTCAACCAACTCCACCCTCCATCAGGACATATTTCAAACCATCACATACTTCTCAACCTCAACCTTCAGCATATTCTGTGAAGCCTTCATCTTCCAAACCCAAGAGGAATAAGATAGTACCTCAGTCTCAACAGAAAAGAAGGAGAATTGTACTGAGAGATGAGTTAGACAATGAGGAACAGGTTCCAATATCAGAACCTGTTGTTGTAGAAGCTGAGAAGATCTCCTCAGAAAGATACTGAAACTGGGAGTTCTAGGCCCCTCAAAAGGCTTAGAAAGCTAAATTCTGATGATGAAGCTCCCAAAGTCTCTAATTCTGCAAAGGGACTTAAAAAGCAAAGAGCCAGGAGGGCTGTAAGTGTATCATCACACTCTAAAGAAACTCTGGAAGCAGCAGCTAAGGAAGGGGGTCAGGAATCTCTGATCCCAACATAACCTATAGTAATTGATCCAGTACATACTGAAGACCCAGGTACAAGTGCTGAAATTGATATTCATAACTTGATTGTGCCTGAGGTTCTGTACTTGGAAGCTCCGCCAACTCAACTCACTCCACCAACAACACCAATTCTAGATGCTGATTTCAATGAAAATATTCCAACCACACCAATTCTGAATCTGAATGATGAAAATCATATTGAAGGTGGGCATCAAAATTTGGCTATTGATCATAACTTAGTTGCAGATCAGAACTTAGAGGATGATGTTGAAACCTCTATATCCCCACATACTGTTATTTTATCAGAGGATGCTGATGTTGCAGGCTTCGTAAGTTCTGATGCTAATAATGCTGAACTTACTGGTGAAGCTGCTGCAAATATAGATGCTGATGCAGCTGGTCCATCAGGACATGCACCTTAACAAGGTCCATGCAAAGCTGATTTGATCAAGAAGTTTGTTAGGGAGGATGCACCAGTACCTTGGAGTGAAACTCATAGAGGAAAGGAGTGGACTAAGGAATGGAACTCAGTTAGTTTTGTTCCTACTGAAAAAATTCTTGCTGAGCACCTTGCCAAAGCTGATGAAATGCTGATAAATGATGATTTCAATGCACAGTTGAGAGTTACTGCAATGAGTACTAGGCACCTTCAAGGTCAACACTCAATAACTCATGACAAGGTGAATAAAATTCAAGAATCTTTTATCCAGCAAGATATGAATATAAAATTGGAAAAGAACAGAGTTTTCAAGCCAGCCTTTGACAGAATTGGTTATATTGGAAAAACTCAGGAGAAGCAACAAGCTCAGATTGATGAAATTCTAAAGAATCAAGCTTCTCATCAAAATCAACTCAATGAGATCCAATCCTCAGTGGAATTGCTTGTCTCTCTTCTTTTACCTGCTAATGCCAAAAAGGGGGAGAAAGTAATTAAGTCCAACTGCAAATCTACTCAATCACTGAAGGGTAAGGATGAAGGAAATGATGACCAGGGAAACTCTGGAATGGGTAGAGGTCATGGTCAAGGCAAAGGTGGAAAAGGTTCTTCATCAAAGACAACTTAAATTTCTACACAAAGAACAAGTTCTAATACTGGGAGAAGAATAAGTTCTGATACTGATAAAAGGATAAGTTCTATTGGACATCTGGAGCTTGATGAAGAAATTTCAAAGAGATTATTTCTTAAAGAAAATCCTGGAATGAAATTTGAAAGTCTAAAGGAAGGAGAAGCTAGACTTAAAGCAGAAAAAGTCAACTCCAAATCTAAAGCTTCTATTGTTGTAAAGAAACTTCCAAACCCTAAGGGTATTATGATTAAGGAAAAGAAAAATTCTAAGGCAACCAAAGCCAAATCACAAGTGGAGGTAGATCCAAGATCCAAGGGCAAATAAAAAGTTGATGAACCTGTAAAGGTATATATGCCAGTCATGGATGAAGAAATATCTGATGAAGATGCTAGTCTTACTCTGATGAAAAGGAAGATTTCTCAACCAACCTCTGACATGGCTCAAGTTGTTTAGATTCAAGATATAGTAAGTTCTGATATGACAGTGAAGCAAGCAACCTCTGATATAGCTCAAGTTGGCTTCATATCAGAAGATAAGGAAAAGGAAACCTCTGACATTGCTCATGTTAAACCTAAAAAGATGCTACTACCAGGATTCACCAAAGCTCAACAGAATCAACCTTTAAAGATTGTATCAAGTGTTTTTAAAGCAAGAGTTGTTATAAGAAAGGAAGCAAGAGACAAATCTGGATTGGGTAATTCAAAAGAGAAGAGAGTAAGCAATACTACCAATGATCCAACTTCCTTAAGTGAACCAGGTGTAGGAGCAAGAGACAAATCTGGATTGGGTTATAGGAAAGGAAGCAAAGCTCAACAGAATCAACCTTTAAAGATTGTATCAAATGTTTTTAAAGCAAGAGTTGTTATAGGAAAGGAAGCAAGAGACAAATCTGGATTGGGTAGTTCAAAAGAGAAGAGAGTAAGTAATACTACCAATGATCCAACTTCCTTAAGTGAACCAGGTGTAGGAGCAACTCCTGAGAGATTAAATCAACTTGAATCTGTACAAATGGTTTACCACTCTATTTTGAAAGAAGATATCATGTTATACTTTATGACAGATGGGAGGGTATTCCAGATCAGGGAGAATGCAATTTCATTGAAGTATTTTGAAGAACTGGAACATGTTCTATATCTACTTCAAGTTAAAAATAGATCAACAGATGGTGCTGCAGGGTGTTTAAAATCATATATTCAAAGACAGAAGAAGCTTTACTCTGTAAAGTCTGACAGCCCATACTGTCCCAAGTACAGATCTCACAGTAGAGAAATTGTTGAAATAAAGCCTATATCATCAGACTAGATCAGGATATAAGGAAAGCTAAAATAAATGATCTCAGGGCTGCTATCTTTCAAACTGGTGAAGATACAGTTAAATTGAATAATGCTAAAAGGAGGATGGTTAATGAACTTGAATATACTGAAAGATGTTTATTGAAGAACCATCTCAGAACAACTCCTGATATCAAATAGATCAGAAATTGAAGCCAAGTCAAAGATCTACAACTGCTTAAATTTTGAAGGATATACAGACTGAAGCTGTTATCAGACCTTGAGGATGGTAAAGCTACAAGGACTGTAAGTTGTAGTTATCCATTCAAATTCTCATGCATTTGTACTTAATGTTTTTGACATCATCAAATATCTGTTAAACTTGTATATTATGCTAATTTACAAGTTGAGGGAGATTGTTAGATATATTTGTGATGTTATGTCTAATATGATTTATGTTTAGTTTTCAGATCTTACTTAACAGGACAAATCAGTAGTTAACTGGAAATCAGTACTTATACTGAAGTCAGGACTTAAGATATCAGAACTTAAGTTGTCAGAACTTAAGTTATCAGGAGATATTTATCAGGAGATAATATCAGGACTTAAGGAGACGTTCAGATAAGGAAGGCGGCTGATTGAAAGGAAAGAAGATCAAGACAAACATAAGAAGAGATATGCATAGAGAAGAATTCTATGAGGAATAGAATACTTGGAAGAAAAGATAACTGATTGATATATATTAGGAAGCAGAATTGTATTCGATATCAATTAGAAGATTATCTTGTAACTATGTAGTATATAAACACAGGCATAGGGTTTACACTATATGTGTTATCATAATCGAGATTATTATTAATTATAACCCTAGCAGCTCTCGTGATAATTTGTTCATCACTGAGGGAGAACAGTTCTTTGTAACAGAGTTTATTGTGTTGAATAAAATCAATATTTTGTTACTTGAGTTCTTATATTCGATTTGGTTGTAGTAAACATTGTATTCATCCCCCTTCTACAGTGTGTGTGACCTAACAAATAAGAATCAGGGTTTAGAGTTAAGTACTTCAAAGTACTTGCAATATAGAGTTAGAATTATTTAGAACACGTGTAACATATATGAAAAGAGTTCGAGAATACTTGCAATATATTATAAGAAAGAGCAGAAACATTTGCCTTATCAATTCGCTTTTACTCTCCTTGTACTTATCAATTGTTTCCCACTCACTGACTACTTAATTTCCCTTTCTACATCCCGCTTCCTCTGTTAAACATCATATGTACTTATCAATACTTATTCTCATCTCATTCTACTCATTACAAGCTTCTATTTACCTTTCGTTTCACCCAAATCCGACGTACGAATTGAAAGTTATGAATAAAACCGTCAAACAATGCATATACAGACATATTATACATCAATCAGATCACATATAGCACGTAGCACGTATGATATTCAATCAAAATAAATATTCAAGGAAGATGCAGGGTTAAAACGATTTTCCAGGTATTTAATACGAATTTTTGAACATTTTTCGAAATTAAAACGGGTCTACGAATTAGTTTATAATTAAATAATAGGGTTCGAACACCCGAATCTTACTTTAAAATATTTTTATAATAATTATCGAGCCTTGAAAATAATTTAAAATAATATTTTAAAACTCAAAACTATTTTTCGAAATTTTTAAATCCCAATAAATAATTAAATCTAATTAAATAATCAATTAAAATTAAATAATGACCAATTAAATTAATTAATCAATTAATATTTAAATTAATTGACTAATTAAATAATTACTTATCAACTAAAATTAATTAACTAATTTATTAAGATTTAATTTAGAATAAAAAAAATAAATTTCAGAAAATAAATAATAAATTTTTGAATTTTAAAATAAATATAAATCAATTTCTAAAAATATTATAAAAACAAAATACAATTTCTGAAAATAATTAATACAAAAATCTAGTATTTGAAATTTTTGTAAACATAAATCCAGGTTTTACAAATTTAGCAAAAATACAGATACTTTTCTGAAATTTGTCCCCGTCCCTGTCACCGACGATCGACATTAAGGGCGATCCCGAGCTTTTCCGGTGACACAAAACCAACCCAGAACGCTGTCAAATTAACAGAGGATATTCTTGAGACTTTAAGGAACACATCTGCAGAATCAAATCACTTAAACAACTGAAGAATCAACCAGAAACGTCGCCTGAAAATCCTGCCGCCGCGGGGTTTGATTTTCGGATGAACCTTTTCTGCCTATCGTCTGTTAACCAAATATATATCATTTGAATCATCTTTGGACGATCTACAAGATGATACAATCAATTTTAACTTATAACCCCAAACAAAGAAACACCCAAATTTCCAATTGCAAATATTCATAGCTATAAACCCTAGTTCTTCAATTTGAGAATCAAACAACAATTTGAACATGTTATTGAACTCCAAATCAGTCATATAATATACCAAAATGATCAGGACATAATTATCTACATGATTCAAGCATCAAATCATATAAACAACATCAACATCAAAAATTTCTCTTTTAATTACTATAATTCGAATTAAAACAAATAAATAAGATCAAAACCTTGATTTCTACACTTAAATGGATGGTTGATTCTGAAAGAGCTTTTCGAGAGCTTCAATTCAGTATTATGGCACGCTCGATTCCGAGTTTGATAACGCCTTCGAATTTGAGTTTGATTTTCAAGAACGCGATGCTTAATTAGGGTTTTCTCTGTATTTTCTGTGTTGTTATTGATCGATTGTGATTATACAAATAAAATGAAATAAGAAAAAGGCTATTTATATTTATAGAATATTATCGTGTTGGATCGAAAAATAAGTCACTTAGCCGCTAAGTAACTGCAAAAACGTTCCGAGTTGATACCCGTATTGGATAATTATCCAAACCGGGATTCTTATAAAACACTTTATATGATAATAATGTAATATTATCCCGTCTTTCGAGAATACGGGTTTTGTTGATCCATCAAAATGATTATCGTATCGAAAATTTTACGTCGGGACGCATACGGGTCAAACCATAATCCATATTGAAAAAGTTAAAACATGGAAAATGTTCAGAATGATTAGATTAGTTTAGGAAGAAGTTTTGCAAAGAGTTTCGGGTTACAAAAACTTAAAACGGTTGAAGTTGGATCATTCCCGGGTTTATAAAATAGTTTTGTAATTATTCAGAAAATAATTATTAAATCTATAAATCATTATAAAATCATATGGCACTCCCAAAATTACCAGAAAAATATCATAATTATCTATATTTTATTCTGAACATAATAAAATTAACATACACTATTTTTATTACATATAAACATCTAAGTATAAATATCAGTCATCAGATAATTCATCAAAAATTCACACGATATATCCCAGATATTACATCCTTCCCCCCTTAAAAGGATTCTGTCCTCAGAATCTCCTAAGTAAACAAATGAGGGTACTTTTTTGCATATTACTTTCTAATTCCCAGGTTGACTCTTCAACCTTTGGGTTTCTCCACAACACTCTTACTAGATTTACAACTTTATCTCTCAATACCTTCTCTGTTTCTTCTAGAATCTCTATTGGATTCTCTACACAAGATAAATCTGCCTGAAGTTCTATTGTCTCATACTTGATTACATTCCTAGAATCTGGATTATACTTCTTAAGCATCGATACGTGAAAAACATTGTGAATGTTCTTCATGTGCGAGGGTAACGCCAACTCATAAGCTACCTTGCCGACACGTTTCATAATTTCAAAAGGTCCAACATATCTAGAACTCAGCTTTCCTTTCATTCCAAACTTAGACCATCCTTTCCATGGTGACACCTTTAGTAACACTAGATCTCCGTTTTCAAATTCCATATCCTTTCTTGATTGATCTGCATATTTTCTATGATGATTTTGTGCTACAATTAACCTTTTATGGATGACTTCCACAACTTCTTTTTTCTGTTGCACCAACTCGGGTCCAAGTATTTTACGTTCTCCGACTTCGTCCAAATATACTGGTAATCGACATTTGCGTCCATAAAGAGCTTCATAGGGAGGCATTCCGATACTGGCATGATAACTGTTATTGTAAAAAAATTATACTAAGGGTAAATGCTCGTCCCAATTTCCTTTGAAATCAATGGCACAAACACGTAACATATCCTAAATTTTTTGAATTATTCTGTGACGACCTCAATCTCGGGGTTAGGAAATGAGGACTCACACACCTCTAATCTACTAATTAAGTATGCATAAACCCCGATTAACTACTAACAGGATCAACATGATAAAGTATGAGACAAGATTACAACTACCAATCACCGAATATAACTTACAAACCCAAAATCTTATTAAATAATCAATATCGATTCCGGCTGGGAACCGACAGATAACCAATTGTATCTTTAAACACCTCTTACTAGGCGCGAGCTCACTCATAACCTGTACTACCTGCTCTGGCAACTGGAAGCCCTCAACACGGTAGGGACCACCAGGTACGCTCTTACGAGCAGTGCGCCTAAGCCTGGCCATCTTCTTGCTTAACTGCCATGGTTAGATTAAGACAAAACAATGAGTATAAAACTCAGCAAGTAACTAAATAGTAGTTCTACAATAACAATTCTCAATATGCTTTGAACAAACTAGGGCATTCTATTTTAGCTAATCTAGGTGGCAGATTTCCATATATTTATTTTTGGTTTTCTTTAAGATAAGGAAAGGGTATCCGAAGAATAGTTGGGCTTTCAAGAAAACACAGCTCGAAACAGGGCAAAAGCCGACATTCATCACAATTCATTATAGGATCAAAATAGATCTTGCGATAGAGGAAAGCAACAATATTTCAAGATATAGAATCATTCATATGATTAACAATTTCAGGAATCAGGGTTCTGAGCTTTAAGCTCCACAATAACATAATCAACTCTTTTCAAAACAGTATAAACCATTTTCATTTCCAAAAATCAATTTACTGAATAAAAGTTTCAGTTCCCTTTTTAAATAATCGTTTAGAACCCTTGATTGGATCACTTATCTTTCCATTTCATTATATACGGGTGATCAGCCCGTATTGACCTTCATTCTGGTCTTTAAGGTACCATTCGGCATAATTTCAGCCTTAAATTGGACTAGTCCCACTACCCTCTTACCATGACTGGACTAGTCCCACTAGCCTCTTACGTCTCAATCCAATCCATCAGGAATTCATTCGGAAAACCTTGAGTTGGAAAAACAAATAGGTTTTCTAAAATTCATTTTATCATTACCAAGCCTTTGAAATCATTCGGACTCTTTCAAGTCAAAACTCATTCTTAATTCAGATTTTAAAGAAACAAAGTTCAGGGAGTGAATCAAAGATACGCAAGGAACAATTCTCAAGAATTCTGTATCAAGGATAACAAGGCACTAAATTTGAAGGATCAGAAATAACTTAGGGATCATTAGGGCGATCAAGAGAAATGGGGTATCATTAACAGAGTTATCCAAGATAATTTTAAGGTTCAATATGATCATGGCATTATAGGAAACTTAAACAGAAAGGCAGATTATCAACGGGTGAAATCAATAGGATTATCATTAACAGGTTATCAAGAACAAAAGGGTACTTCAAATCAATATCAGGGTTTCATAAAGCAAGGGTTTCATACTTTAACAGTTCAATACTCTACATGGTATGAACAACATTTCCTTTACAATCATTTATACAAGTAATCAGAGTTACTTGCCTGAAATTGCTTTCCTGAGGGTTGAACTACTGCCACCTAGTATACTTTTCCCTTTCCTAGCCCGAATGCCCTCACGCTCCGAATCTACAATAAAACCAGAAATCTTAATTAGATTCCCAACTCTCGTTCCCGGAACGATCACTCTATACGATAACTCGATTATATTCTTGACTCGAACTATACGAGTATAGCTTATACAAATAAGCACACATCACATAGCACATAGCACAATTCTTTCTCATAGTTTTCATATCCTTATATACCTAGCAATCAAAGCATACTCGCTTGACCTAGGCTATTTCTCCAATCACACTAACACTACTCTTTTACGAGTACTAGACCCTTTTACAACTACACATTTACGTGCATACTATCACATATATCAATCGACTTAATTCCCTTTTCTTTTATTCCTTAATTCGAATCAAAACAACAATCCAATCAAGCAAAAATCAAAGATTTTCACATATAACACTCAATCATTCTTTCAATTACCAAAATCAAGTTTTGACCTTTATTTCTTATGGCCTATTCGGCCTTATTGCAAATACCCACCATAAAATCAATCAAATACTCACTTTAATTCACATAAACACGTATCTCATTCAACAACCTTTAAAGAACCACTCTCCTTTCTTTTAATCATAAAATCCGAACCATAATCATACATATACAATCAAATTTCTCAAAAAATCACACCATGCAACTTTAGTTCTAGCATGATCCAACATTTAAACTAGCACCATTTTCTTTATTAACAAATTTCGAACATAAACACCACTCAATCATGGTCATGCAATCAAGTTCTCATTAGTCACTAAGATTTTTAGCAAAATCAACTCAATTTTTCTTTTTAAGCCTAAGACCCATTCGGGTTTATCAAGAAAACACACATGCAAAGATCAATCTTGACATGCAAAGTCCTATATCACATTTTCAACTTGTTTTAAGCCTTAACTAAGTCATTTAACTTACTTTCATCAAGATTTCTGAAGCACAAAGCCAATCATCACTTAATGACTCAACCTTAATCAAATTATTCAATTAACATGCATGCATTCACTTAATCACAAATCAATCTCTTCTAAACCCATTTTCTATTCGGCAAAGATTCAAAATTCACAATCCAAGAACCAAACATTGACATGCATCACTAACTCCTCTTTTAAATCAACATGCAACTCTATTTCCTACTAATTAAGCTTAGTTCATACCAAGATCAAGTCACAAAATTCAATTTCCCTTTTTAATAGCCTAAAGCCGAAGCAAAACTCATATGCAAATCATAAAATTTGATTTTCTAAGCAACAATCACTTTGCATACATTCATTTTACAATCAAGGAAATCATTTTACCAATCACATACTCAATTTTCGACAAAAGAAGCAAAACCCTTTTTCAAGTTTTCAAGAAATCATAACATGCAACATTAAAATCCAACAATCACATCATGGAAAACCCACCGGCTCTCCTTTGGATCATGGCCGGTGGTGGTCGAACTTGAGAGAGTCCATGACGGATCTCCTCTCGAGTTTATGACCTCCAAAACCTCTTAAAATCACTCTTATAGTTATGCTTCAAGAAATTGTTTTTCCTAAACACAACCATAGTGATCAATCATCAAAACACTTGCAAATACTTACATGCAAATAGGAATCAAGAAGTATACCGAGAATAAAGGCTAACGGTAGCAATATCTTTGAGTTTGAGTAAGATTTGGGGGTTGCATGCAAGTGAGAGAGATGAGAGATAAGAGGGCCGAGAGGGAGTGAAAGAGAGAGAGAGTGTTCGGGAGAGAGAGGAGAGAAAAGAAAGAGAGAAGAGAGAAAAGAGAGAATGAGTGCACAAAAGAAAGAAAAGAAAAGAAAGTGGGTTATATATATAGCACTTAGAAACAAGGGCAATCTAGTAATTTACCAACTTCCTTTTACTCACTCATTCCTTTTCTTTTTACTTAAATGCGATAAAATTCAAATACAAAATATCTCTCTCTCGGAAAGTCGAGAATTATTGAAAATGACATTTTTAACGTGTAGGCCTCGAAATTAGCTTTTTATCCATTACTCATAATAAGAATTTGAGCGAGCGGTTGATTTTATATGAATTTCGCAAACTCGCTTTAATAAATACATTTTCCACAAAAAATCAATTTAAAAATGCAAAGTCCCACAATTAAATTCACTTATCATTTTTAAAAAGTCTCTAAGACCTCTACGAAGATAACAGAACAAATCACATGTTTTTATCCATCTCAGATGATTTTATAAAAATGCACGAAGGTTAAATAAACCCTTATGTAAATCACATAATTCCTTTAAAATTCACAGAAATTAACACAGAACATATAATCATGCACACAGTCAAGCAATCACACGCATATAGTCACATAATGACTCAGGTCTGATCATAGAATCTATCCCTCTTTAATCTTTATTTCCTTTTTACGCGTACCGGGTCACGTTCAGCCTGACGGCCCGACGCTCAGCGTTTCGAATACGCTTCTCATTACCTTTGCCAATCAACACGTCTCTTAAGACGAAATACTTCATTCATTTACTTCACATATAATTCACATTTTATATTATTTAATTTCCATATTAGGACGGGTTCCGTTCTACCTGACGGCCCGAAACCACAGCTTGACTTCTAAGCTGACTCTTTAAATTGGAACGTTTTTATCCACGCTCCTTAACTCTAGTATACAGATAAGACAAATAATCACCACTTAATCACATAATCTCATCACATA